>NW_021620899.1:6482854-6569692 GCF_004785775.1 Grammomys surdaster | reverse complement strand
CTCTCTCTCTCTCTCTCTCTCTCTCTCTCTCTCTCTCTCTCTCTCTCGCTCTCCCTTTGATTTTATGTATAAGTCCTATGCTATATGTATACCTGGATGCCAGAAGGAGAATCAGATCCTTTTACAGATGGTTGTGAGCCACCATGTGGGTACTGGGGATTGAACTCAGGACCTCTGGAAAAATAGTCAGTGTTCTTAACCACTGAACCATCTGTCTAGCCCCTGTCATTTAATTTCTCAATTACACATTTTGAAGCTTATCCATACAGAGGCTACTTTCTTGCCTTACCTCCTGGCCTGACCCAGAATGAACAAAATAGCCTTTGTATCATCTAACCTATAAGATGATTTGATAAAAATCAGTTCCCAGATTAGTCACCAGAACAACCTTTACAACACACATTATTAATAATATGTGATGTATGTGGTAAACGTAAAGCCAAATAATAAAACATTAGAAGGCACATCAAGTATTAGAACATATATTTAATTTAATTCTTTAATTATTCATTTATGTATTACTATCAGGAAGAATGGTTGACTTTTAGAGTAAGAATTAGTCTGAGTGTGAGACAACCGTCACAGTATGTTGGGGGATATTAACAAACAGTTACTGACATGAGAACAACTAACTAAGATGATTTCTGAAATCACCTGACTTCTTCAGATATGGAAAGAAAGAGTCTCAGACTCAAATATTAACGAAATAATTTTAAGTCATTCAGAGAAACGTAAATAAAAGGGGGGGAATCTTAATGGTCCAGATGCACCTTCTCATGTGTATGAAAGTGAAGCTCAGCTGCTCGCCCAACCTTTTCATTGGAAGACATAACCATCATCTCTGATGATCATAACACTCTATCCAAAACCAGGTACAAGCCCTGGCTTTTCATCCTGCATAATATAAGCCAGAGGTTATGGAACTTTTAAGCTCAAGAATGACTTGTTAGAGATATGAATCAACTCTGTGATATATTTCTGCTCACTGAAGCATAAATCCCAAATAAACTTTCCAACAACCTCAAAATAATATTATCGGGGACAGAGACAACAGGGGGGAAATCCTTAAGGTGAGTTATACTTGATTTCTGACCTAAACTTTTAAAAATATATTGTTTTAAAATGTATTATTTTTGCTCCTTTAGAATACATATATGGTTACTGCATATTATGGTACCATTTTAGAACAGGCTCCAAACCTAAAAGCCTAAAGTAACTCCAGCCTCCCTATGGGATAGGTACATCAAAGTCAGAGCCAAGTCTGATCTCATTCCAGACCTCAACCACCTGTGGGGTCAAACTAAGCCAGCACTGGCTTATTCCACAGAGAGGCCCACAGAGGTCAGGTTCTATGCTCAGTTCCCCAGTAGCTTGGCATGTTCCTTAAAGAGCAACCATTATTTTTATTTCCCTCAATCCTAGAAATGAGTAATGACTGCATTGAATGACAAAGCATGAGTTTGTAGCCAATTTAACATTCTAAAATAGAGAATAAATGTTAGAATATTCAATACAGATATGTCTATATAGCTAATATTATCACATTAGAAATGGATAACAATCCTTAAAAAAATACAAGGAATGACAAGAAAAGCAATATTAATGCCCATTTAGTTTTGAATAAGAAGACTGTTCTAATCCCCACTGAATTACTTGGGAGGTACTGTTTAGCCACAGAAATTGTCAACATTTCCAGCTGATTTTGAAAATAAACTGCAGTGTACTTGTTTTATGATATAATGACAATATCCTCATGCAAACCACAATCTGTTTTTATTATGGGAAAGTGCCCATGTGTTACATATAGCATGTTGTTAATTTAAGTTATATATTTCATCTCCATTTCATTGATGGTTAAAAGAGAAAGACCCAATGTAGGGACCTTGGGTAATGTTAAATCTACATAAAAATTGTTATATGGCCTCTGCTGGAGCAAAGGCTTTCTTTCTTTTTTTTTTAAATTTTTTTTGGATGTTTTATTTACATTTCCTATGTTGTCCCCTTACCCCATCCCCCACCCACCCAGGAACCCCCAATCCCCTCACCCCTCCTCCTTCTTCTCTGTGGATGTAACCTCTATCCACCCCCCCACTCCCACCTCCCCACCCTCAAAATTCCCACCCCCTGGGGCATCCAGCCTTCATGGGGTCAAGGTTCTCTTCTTCCACCTATGCCCAGCAGGGCCCTCCACTCTTATATATTCAGCTGAAGCGCTGGATAGGGCCCTCCACTCTTATATATTCAGCTGAAGCGCTGGATCCCTCCCTAAGTGCTCCCAGGCTGGTGGTTTAGACCCTGGGAGCTCTGGTTGGTTGGTATTGTTGCTCTCCTCATGGTGCCCCAAATCCTTTCAGCTCTCCTTCAGTCTTCACTCTAACTCCTCTATTGAGAACCCCATGATCAGTTCAATGGCTAGTTGTGAGCATCTGCCTCTGAGTATGTCAGACTCTTGAAGAACTCTGAGGAGATATCCATATCAGGCTCTTATCAGCATGCGCTTCCTGACTTCCACATCAGCATCTACCTTTGGTGATTGCACATGGGATAGATACTCAGGTGGAGTGGTCTTGAGACGGCCCCTCCTTCAGTTTCTGTCCCTCACTTTGTCTCCATATTTTCTCCCTTGAGTATTTTGTTGCTCCTTCTAAGAAGGACCGAATCACCCCCACTTGGTCTTCCTTCTTTATGGGCTTCATGTGGCCTGTGAGTTGCATCTTGGGCATTTCAAGGTTCTGGGCTAATATCCAATAATCAGTGAGTGAATACCATGTGTGTTCCTTTGTGATGGGCTTACCTCACTTAGGATGATAATTTCTAGTTCCATCCATTTACCTAGGAACCTCTCGAATTCATTGTTTTTAATAGCTGAGTAATACTCCATTGTGTAAATATACCACATTTTTTGAATCCATTCCTCAGTTGAAGGACATCTGGGTTCTTTCCAGCTTCTGGCTATTATAAACAAGGCTGCTATGAACATAGTTGAGCATATGTCCTTGTTATATGGTCGATCATCTTCTGGGTATATGCCTAGGAGTGGTATAGCTGGGTCCTCAGGTAATGCTATGTCCAATTTTCTGATGAACCGCCACACTGATTTCCAAAGTGGTTGCACCATCTTGCAGTCCCACCAACAATGGAGGAGTGTTCCTCTTTCTCCACACCCTCGCCAGCATCTACTATCACCTGAGTTTTTAATCTTAGCCATTCTGACTGGTGTCAGATGGAATCTCAGTGTTGTTTTTATTTGCATTTCCCTGACGACTAAGGATGCTGAACATTTCTTTAGGTGCTTCTCGGCCATTCGAGTTTCTTCCGTTGAAAATTCTTTGTTAAGCTCTATACCCCATTTTTTTAATAGGGTAATTTGGTTGTCTGGAATCTAATTTCTTGAGTTCTTTGTATATATTGGATATTAGCCCTCTATCAGATGAAGGATTGGTAAAGATCTTTTCCCAATTGGTTGGTTGTTGTTTTGTCCTATTGACAGTGTCCCGAGCAAAGGCTTTCTTGTAAGGAATGAAAATGGTAGGATGCATACTTAAGACAAGTCTATGGGTGAGTCTGTATCCAGAGGAGACAGAATCCAGGTAGCATTCTTTACAGTTTCCTTCAGCAGTGAACACACTGATAGAACAAGCACATGGATGGGACTAACTCTGCTATGTATTTCATCTTAATTTCATTGATGGTTAAAATGGAAAGACCCAATGTAGGGACCTTGGGTAACGCTGAATCTACCTGAAAATCGTTATATGGCTTCTGCTGGAGCCATATGCGTGGCTTAAGGGTTCATTAATGGACAGTGGTAAAAGTTGATCTGAAGTCTGTAGAGATGTGTAGGCTGTCTGAAAGGGGCTCAATACTTCTCCAAAGTGACTTCACCACAATAGCATAGAAATCCATCTTTCTTGATACCTTATTTGTTGAAGGATTTCATAATATATTTTCTTGACTGTTCAAACTAGAGCTTTTGATTTCCAGTTTTAAAATCAGTTGCTTCTCCTGAATCACTTTGATACAAATTTAGAATCATTCTAATTTTGAAACAATTGTAATGTCTTGAATCCTATGCCTTACCCCTAAAAGAGAAAATGTTGAAATTCTACTTCTTTGTTTTAGATTATTTTTTTTATTGGATATTTAATTTACATTTCAGATATTACCTCCTTTCCCCATTTCCCTAACACCCAGAAACCCCCTATCCCATCCCTCTTCCTCCAGCTTCTATGAGGATGTTCCCCCACCCATCCACCCACTCCCACCTCCCCCAATGGAATTCCTCCACACTGGGTCATCCAGCCTTCAGGGGACCATCTCTTAAGAATACAAAGACATAAGTAGATGGAAATGAGGTCATTAAGGTGCACATTCTTCTGATATGTATATTTCTTAGAGGAGTACATGGTCATGGCCATGCTTAATAGGAAAATACACTAAAAGCCAAGGAAAAATGCTTAGAACAAACCTTTGTCTCAGAAGGAGCCAACACTGCCAAGAGCATCATAATGTAGTCTCTAGAACTATCTGATAAAAAATTATGATATTTTTCTTCAACACTTAATCTAGGCTCAGGGTTGATAGCTATACAACCTAACAAATCTAGAAATATAGACTGTAGCTCACTGATGGAGGCTGTCTCTGAATGGTTTTCTAAAATGCTAAATCAGACACAATGTGATTATCCCAGAGTCCAATTTACTTTTAAAACTTGGCTCATTTGAAACTTCACGAAATTTAGACATTAAAATAGTGAAGATCTATTGTCTAATTATTACACAAAATACAGGCACTTTCAAACCCTCTTACTAGAGTTTTAGGTATACACTCAGCTACTACATTGAACAACTTAATCAAAATTTTGATAAATACATGCTTGATAGTTTTATACCACTTGCTATTTGAGATATCTGTTTGTGACACCAATTTTAAGCATTTTTCATAGCAGTAAGGAAAATACACTTGTTATGCATATTCTACCCAGTTTAAAGCATTTCTCTCTTTGTGTAAGAAGATTCCATTTATAGCATTATCTTAAGAGATGACTCAAAATGCAACTATAGTCATCTTTTGCAATCACTCTAATCAATGTATAATGCATAATTATATAATTATTAATTATTAAGATATACCATAGGTATAACAAATCAGATTAACCTAGGATCTTAGATCCTAATTGGCTTAATTAAGAAATGTTACCTATACCACTATAAGTCTCCATGAATATGCATTTTCACATTTAATTGACTAATGGAAGAAGTTCTAGATCAACAAATCAACACCTTCGTTATTGGTACAACTAGTGAATTAATCACAAACTTCTTAAGAAAATTTCTACCATACACACTGAAGCACATTCTAACATAGAATTACAGTAATATTAATGTCCGACACTTAAACACCAGCAAAGTGAAAGACTAATAAATGATAAAATTAATATTTTAATTTTAATCTAATACATAGATTTTCTGATACCATGCACTGGCTTGTGACCTTAGATTAACAATTCAGTCAACCTGTGTCAGCAAAATGAAAAATCATACTAGTTCATCTCTCATAAGACTGACATATTTTTGTGTTTTGGTTTTATTACAGATACCTGTACATTCCTACTATGGAAGAAAATGCTTTCATCATGTTAGTGAAATGTCTTGATTATTGAGTCAGTTGCTGATTTCTTCAAATAACTCTAAGTTGCACCTGAAGTTCTAAGTTCCATCTAAATATAGGGTACTTTTGAGGAAGTATTCACTTATACATATATATTTATAAAGGTACACACACATATGTAATCACATCACAAGTATTAACGGAATTGGGAAATTTATAAAAGATTCAATGATTATATTAATTAAACTAAGGAAAGTATAAAAGGCAAAGACATATGTGAATATACCTTACTATCTTCTTCCAATATACAAACAAGTACAAATCTTCTGTTTATGTCTAAATGTATGTTTTTATTTATTTATAAACACCCACTCATATAGACACAACACACACACATATATGAACAAATGTATATGTGCATATGTATGTACATATTCATATAATGTTATTCATAAGAAGTTTTATAAATATTCCTAGTTTGTAAATATTATCCATACATAAACCCTGTATAGGACAAAGTTATCATAAAGTTGTGTTTTCATAAACTATGTATGAAAAAAATTATTGTATGGTTTCAATAGTTCTTGCCAAAGCAAATTCAAACTTACACTGGGATTAGGGAAGTTATTGAAAGATCAATTTTATCTTTTTTTTACAAGACAAGTTCATGAATTAACTGGAAATTATTCTGGGTCAAATTGATTATCTTAAACTAAAATTGTTAAATGTATGGTTACCTATATCATAACTGTATAAAAATTCATAATAGAAGCATGATTAAGCCTAACCAATGTTATCAGAAAATCATTTAAATTATAGCCTATGGATGATTATTTTGTAAAGTATTGTAAGTTTGAGATAACTATCACAGCTTAATTATATAGCCAGATCTTTATAAAGCTACATGGTTATTCTAGGTCAAATGCCATACAGGAAACTTCTTATTAAGTATATCATTCATCTCTGTTTAAAACAAGGCAACTGATAAGAATGGAGGGTTTTGCTTTGTTTTTTTTTTTTTTTGTCATTTGCCTTATTCTACAGTAGTCCCATTTCCAGATGGAATAAATACAGATAAATCTTCACTTTAGGCAATTGAACTTTTCACACCTCCAAATCCACAAAATCAGATGGTTTGTGGTTTCTGCAGCTGGTGGACTGTACTCATTTTAGGTTGTGTCATATGAAAAATATTTTACTCCCTGAACCCTACCCAGAATCAGTCATTAATGAAATGCAGGCAGCATGATGAACGCCTATGATGTATAGATTTCAACAGCCAGATCAGGAACAACAAAGAAATTCAGAACATGTATAGAAATCAAGCTTTAACTGCCTGAAAAAGGACAGCCACATAATAAAAGTGTCCCATCTCAGGGGGAACCTTCACGCTGAAAACAACACTTATCCACTATCTAAAAAGAGATTGTGGGATATGCATTTGAAGAATAAACCACAGTAACTGGATACAGAAGAACAGTAAATAACCACAGACCAAGTAAAACACTACATATCAGCTGCTAGGAAAATCATAATGGGACTGTGCTAGGGCCACATATGAAGTCTGCTTATTAAATAAAACAAGCTGTCATCGGGCTACACCACTTAAAATAACGTCTTATTTTGGACACATTCATAGTACTATTATTTACTTTTAATGAAACTGTAAGAAGACCACAGGTTTTCCCCAATAGCAACTGTTGTAAAAGCGCATGTTTTTAAAATTTTTTGTGGAAAAGAAAAAATTTAAACCTGTACTTTCCATTCCTCATTACAACACATGGTCCTTCCGATGGAAAACACTTATGTTTCTATTTTCCCTTTTACATAATATTTAAAATGTAGCAGTTTATAATCACACTACATTTTTATATAAAAATGGTAGACCAGTGCTGAAAAGAATGCTAAATTCAGTGTATCAGTGAACAGCCATGCTTATTAGATTATGAAGAATTTCGACGTCTTAATATTTTCTATCTACTTCTATTCCGTGACATGCACTATGCAATTGATTATTTTACTTTTATTTTAGTCCCCACTAAAAGCCATACACACCAAGTTCACATGGATTCAAGTTCACTGGGATTTGGAATGGCTGTACATTGGGAAGAATTTTGTTATTTTTGACACTGGGTAACCGAATAACTAACTACTCAGTATATCTTTTAAGAAAATAGTCTATAGTATCCAAGAAAGCTTTACATTTCTCTACATCTGTTATCCATAAAAACTTTATATGTCTCAGGCATGCCACCTGGCACTAAACCCCAGATTACATTTGGAACACTGACTAACTGTAACAGTGCACACAGCATTAAAACAATATAGAAATGTCACAATGAAGACTTGCATAATGTGCTACCTTCCATAATGTATTTAGAGATCCAACAGGGAATCCATGAGGGTTTCTTCTTTTTTTTTTTTTGTGCCTTGGCATTTTGCGCTAATGTGAATTGCTTTGTGACTTAATATTATACAACAAAGAATCTGTATTTTTTAAAAAGTAGATTTCCTTAGTATCCACTTCTGTTATCAAAATTGAGACATTTAAATGACATCACATATCCAAAACCAAAACTCAAAAGGCTAATATAATCCCAGTAGGTCACGCATTTCTCCATGTTTTAAAGTCATTTTATATAGATATAGATATAGATATAGATATAGATATAGATATAGATATAGATATAGATATAGATATAGATATAGATATATAAAATCAGACATTGAATTGATAAACAACTATCACATGAGACTCATAACTGGTAGTGTTTTAACATGTAGAGTGTATCAAGGAGGGCAAAAGACAAGATAACCTGACTTAACTTATTCTACTGAAGTGGATCAATGAATATTAAATTGAAAAAATTCATGTCCAAATAGGTTTTACCTTGTAGGGAACAGACAACAAAGAACATATATAAATACAAGACGAACAATCAGTAGTCAAGAGTCCATTGGTTGGAATACAGTAAACTGGATGGTGGGCAGAATAATAAGCTTATTGCATTTTTTAAATTAAAGAATCAGGCAATAGCATAGGTGATATTGAGCAAGTACTAAAATAAAATAAAGAGCTGAGGGTAGGGCACATCTTGAGCAAGCCAATATGTGGCAATTAGTTGTCACTATTTCATCAAGAAAATCTTTAGAGGAAAAATTAACTGAGATGATTTCAAAATATGGTAGAGTATAAAACATTTTGAGTTTAATTTTAGTTAATCATTATAAAGCAATCTCAAAGATAAAGTTTCTTTAAAAATATGTTTTATATTTATCTATGCTTCTATCATTTGTATCTATTATCTATCTATCATTCAATCATCTATTCATCTTCTATCTATCTATCTATCTATCTATCTATCTATCTATCTATCTATCTATCTATCAATCTATCCATCCATCAGTAATCTATTTGTGTAATGTGGTTTTGTATATAACGTTCAAGGAGCTGGCTTGTTTCTTCCACCTTGTAGGCGCTGTAGGCTCTGGAGCCTAACCAGGTAGTCATGCTCAGTAGCATGTACCTTTACCCAGTTGTTGAACCATCTCAGTGGCCTGGAAGGTAAAACATTTCATACTGTGGTATGAACTCAGATTCCTGTATTTTCCATCACACTCTGCATCTACTTACTGCATTTCCCGCTTCTTTCTTCCTTTTTGTATCCTGCCCACCCACAATCACCCTCTGTCCCTGTCCCTGTCCCTGTCTCTCCTCTTGTTACCACTTCATTCCATGACAATGAGGAACAGTGTGGACAGAAGTAAATAACCAAGAATGGAGGAGCCCAGCTCCTCACAACTAACTGGGCTTGCCAATTAATTTATTCATGTTTGTGAGTGTAACTTTCATTCATGTGAGCAGGACAGTGGTGAGGAAAATGGTGGAGTCTGAGAACAGTCGGCATTTTGGGGATAAAATGCCATGGTTAATGCAACGCTTGAAAATAACAGAGAAAAAGATGAGCAGCAGCTATGGATTAGAAGAAAATGATAACACTGCAGTCAAAGTTAGTACTTCATGAGTTATCTTTAACGTTAGCCTTTTACTATAGTAAGCACTTTAGACTCCTTAACATTTTCTGCCCCACATACTATATGAATGTAGCAAATTTAAACTGCTTAGGTTGCTATGACATGTTAAAATTAAGGAAATATGATGTGCCATATACTTTATCAGACAAATACAGGACATTTTATTTTTTTCAAATTTATGTTCAATATTGGAAAAGAGACAGAGAGCCTAAGTGTAAGGGGCAGGAGACAGCCCAGCAAACAAGCTTTAACAGGTAAGGAGACAACTAAGTTGAATCGAGTACACTTTTTAAATGTCATCTATAACTCTACCTCTGTAGCCAAACATAATAGGTTAATGATATAGTTATTATTTGGAATCTTGAACCTGAATTCAGTTTTGGCTGGGAAGATGCCCTACAAGCTAAAAGCACATACTGTTCTCATGGAGGAAATGAGTTCAGTTCCCGGTGCAGCTACAATTGCCCACCTCCACGCTGTCTATTGTCCTATTTTGGGCTCTCGAGATACTGAACACACGTGCTCATTCCAAAACACACACACATACACACACACACACACACACACACACACACACACACACTTATACTTAAATAAGTTTATAATAAATATGACATTAAAATAAAATATGAAGGTATGTCATGAACAAGATAGCTTGTATTCTATGAATACAATAGGCTAGTTTTCAAAATAAAAGAATATTGAATTTTATTGGTTTTTTATTTACTTTCATTTCAAATGTTGTCCCCCTTCCAAGCTTTCCCTCTAAAACCCCCCTATCCCATTCCCCGATTCTGTGAGGGTGCTCTTTCACCTCTTACCTACTCCGACTCACCGCCATAGGATTCCCCTACTCTAGGGCATTGATCCTTCACAGGACCAAGGGTCTCCCCTCCCACTGATGCCAAATAAGACCAACTTCTGCTACATATGCAGCTGGAGCCATGGGTCCCTCCATGTATACTATTTGGTTGGTGGTTCAGTCCTTGGGAGCTCTGGGGTCTGATTGGTTGATATTGTTGTTCTTCCTATGGGGTTACAAATCCCTTTAGATCCTTCAGTTCTTCTCCAACTTCTCCATTGGGATCCCTGTTCTCTGTCTGATGGTTGGCTGCAAGCATCCGCATCTGTATTGGTCAGGCTCTGGCAGAGTCTCTCAGGAGACAGTTGCTATATCAGGTTCCTGTCAGCAAGCATTCTAAAGTTTTATAGTGTGTGTTTGTTGGGGGTGTGGAGCATGTATAGTTCAGGGGTTAGAAAGTCCTGACAGTATACTCAAGGCATGGCTACAACCTACAGTGCCATGCAAAACTAAATGATGTTGAGTTCTTATAAATCATAAAATACTGTCATGTATAAAACTATGATATGCTACACATTTAAAGTTTTAAATTATGCCATTGCCTAGATATTAATTTTAATTTTAACTTGCTAAAATGTGTTGATTTTAGAAATCAAGAGGGAAATATATCTGAGAAGTTTGTTGTTAGCGTTTTCAAGTTCAAGATGGCTCTTTACTGTTACCTGAGTAACAGCAATAA
Organism: Grammomys surdaster; assembly: GCF_004785775.1. Classification (NCBI taxonomy): domain Eukaryota; kingdom Metazoa; phylum Chordata; class Mammalia; order Rodentia; family Muridae; genus Grammomys; species Grammomys surdaster. The sequence continues at coordinate 6,558,506 of NW_021620899.1, read as the reverse complement.
CATTTCAGGGAACTTAATGAATCAGTGAGCAATCATACCTTACACTTAGGTAAAGACTTTGGCAGTGGATGTTACAGCCACAAAGGACTTAGTTACTCATTCTTTTCTTTTTTTTTCACAACATGAAAATGAAGCATGAAGGGGGTTAATTTCCATTATGGGAATACAATCTAAGTTCAGAAAACCAGCATTCAAACTAGTCAAAAAATCTAGTAGACTTTGGCAGTGATTCCTCTACTTAGTCAAAACCACTGCCAGGTGAATAACTTTATGAGCAGACTGTAAAACGCAGAGTTGGCCGAGAGCTGGTCAGTCACAGTGTAACAATGAACGTGAGTAATAAGGAACGACTCTTAAAATGTCTAGTATGCTAGTAAGTATACGAACATTTCTACTTTTTCTTCAAGTTAGCAGGAAAATAAAGCAAGCCTATACAGTAATATGCAAAGCAGTTATCCTCTAAAGAGACAAAGAAATTTAAATAGCACATGGACCACCCTAATAACAAATTTTATGGGACAAGAAAAAACAGTAAACTTCAAAAAGTCATGTCAACAAAAGCTACAGACAACAGAATCAAACCATAGAGCTACAGAAGCCCCCATCTCCGATAACATACAAAGGTAGATGGAACAACTGGAAGGACACTTATACAGAGTTTACATGTCAAGCCATGAGAATTATTCTGGAGAATATGTACATATATATGAATATATATTTTAAGTACATGTTATATAATAAGAAATATATGAGGAATAAGGAATATACACACACACACACACACACACACACACCTTTAAGATCAAAATTAAAAGAACACATGGTAAATATTAAAATGAGTTGCTGAGCAGTTATCAAATACCATCAAAGGATGGTGGTATTAAGGTACCATCCACTGGGGTACATTTTCTTGTCACAATACTACAAGTGTACTTATGTTCTATATTATTCTTTGATGTGTAGGGAACATGTTGTGAATTGCCTGTCAGTCATAATTTCTCCAGGAAACCGTAACACATAGAGACTTTCATAATCCAAGCTAATTAATCTTTACGTTACGTAATCCCTTCACTCCCGACAATGTCCAGTGAAATCAAACAATAAAATTTGAAAGCTTTACGGGATCATAAAAATATCACCATCATGTTTTTTTTTTTAACTTCAGACCAAATAAAAGCATTGTTTGAATTTTACCTAATTATTGAACTTTTTCTGTTAGATTATTTTCATGATTTTATTTAAGCAGTATTATCTATTAAGAAGTTTCTGAAGTCTTTTCATTGAATTGGATAAAGTTGAGACTTACAGTTGCTACTAAGATTTGAGTGGCTCATGGTCCTCATCAATATATATATATATATATATTATATATATATATATAATATATATATATATATGTATGTATATATAATATATATATATATATATATATAATTTCGAATACCTGCATAAACACCACAGCAACATGTTTTGACTACATTAAAGAACAATGGCATCCAAAAATGAATAAAGGAAATGAACACAGACCTAAACTAAAGTAGACACTCAGAAAAGGGAATCTATGAGTTTCAAAGCTACAACACGCACACACTGAGCAAGAATCAGTTATTGGAGATGCATGGCAACTGTCTATGACCCGTAACTGGGAAGGGCAGTGACTGCATCCAGATATTCTTCAGGAACAGTAAAGCTCTGGGAAGGTTCTCCCTAGATACCATGAGGGAATATGGTAGCAATTAAAAAACCTGAATATGAAACTAAATGTGTGAAAGGAACAGGATGTGTGTGAGACAGTTCTCTCCTTCCACCATGTGGGTCTTAAGAATGGAACTGAACTATTCAGCTCATCTGTCTCGGTGGTAGCATTTTCTCCACAGAGCCACCATGCTGCTTCTTACTATGTTAAGTCTACAGAAGAACTTGAGCTCAAGTTCCCCTGTCACACTGCCGTGTACTGTGTGGCACTTGGTTTTGTTAGGTCAACATCACACTCTTATTTTCTAAACTTCAAACAACTGATGCACGGCAACATTCGAAGAGCAGACTGAACTACTGGGAGTAAGAAAAAAATTACAAAAAGATAGCTGACCTCAACAGCAGATAGCAAAATTAACATTTCAACAGCTCTGGCCTTTCATCTCAGTCTCTACAGTGTATATATATATATATATTTTTTTTTTTTTTCAGAAAGCTACGATTTAGTTTAGAAAGATGCAGAATTACATAAAACATCTGGAATATGGGACAAAAAATATTGGCTTATTATCCCTCGTGGACCCTCCCTATGAAAAATTTAATAGGCATGTTTTGGTAGTTTTAATCTCCAGACACCTCGAGCTATGCTGTGGAAACATCATCTTGTTCGTTCATATTAGAAAGAACACCTGGTGATAAAAGCGTGTATGCTCTCTTTTAAATTGAGAGAGCTATTTTTTCTTTAATCACCAAACTTCTAATCAAATATGCATATAGACCTATGTGCTTGTGTGTATGTGTGTGAGTGAACACCTTTAAAAAAAATCTAGCTTTTGAATCCCTATCAATAATATTCTACTTTCTCTAATTCACCAAAATTCATGCTTACTTTTCAGTTTCTGCAAATCTACAAATTAATCTTTGAATGTTGACATCATATATTATAAAATTCTTAAAGAAATGTTTATGATATGAATATTGTTATCCCATTTACTTAGGTCTCTGGAAATGTATGGGAATTCTAAAAGTTTCATAAATATTTTTTTCTTCCCACATTCTCTTCTTTGTTTTAAAATAGAAGCTATGGTTTATGTTATCAGTAATAAAATGCTGTGATTATTAAAAACATTTACAGATGACAATAGTTAAACAACTTTGAGGATTATATTTTATATTAAAAAGCCTATTATTGCTGATAAAATTTAATATTTATTGTGAAGTCCTAAGAAAAATTAAACAATGAAGTCTTTCATTTGTCAGAAGAATTTACAAAACTAAGTAGTCATCTATACAATATCAGTGTTCTATTATTTTATTATTAACTCATATTTTATTGTAAATTTTTAAAATTAAGTTTTAGGGTAAGTACCCACATATTAAAATTAGAGAAAATTCCACATAATTGAAAATGTAATAAAACACTCCACATTTTAAGTGATCTGTCTTTTAAAATTGGCACATTGTACCATAGCTATGCTATCGTTAATAACACTCAAAATATATAATGGGCCTCTACATATTCCAATTAAAAATAGAAGTCCTTAAAATATTTGAGTATTTATAGTCTATAAAGATTTTCAGGGGCATTTTTATTAATTTGACACAGATACGCCTTCATTTCTAATGTTACAAACCTGAATCATTTTAAATGCAATTAAAAGTGGTTATGAAAGAGTGTGGACTTCCTTGTGAAGTAGGAAATCATTCTTGTGATTAACATGCAAACGAGCTCATGCTGGCAGAATAGATTGGGGTTTTAAAACCCCAATTACTTTTGTATGATTATCTATTTACCAGTACACAGTCTATTTTCATTTTTCATCTAATACAAAATCGGCTTGCTTACATTTTTAGCACAGCAATTAATATTTACAATAATTATGACATCAAGCACTGCTGAGAACTTGTTGTAAATCATTTACTCCAGTCTCTTTTTCTTTACATATTAATATCATTTTATAATTTAATGCTATATATGAGGTTACCTTTACACAAAAAATCGAAATCACAAAATAGATTCTTCTTCCGTTTATTTAGTTATATTTCATATCATTTTTGCATATTAATAAGATGATAAGTATGTAAAGCCTATATTCTTCAGTCTGATTACAATAATATGGAAAATCACTTTGAACACTCATAGTACCAAAAATAAATATATGCAGAGAACAATAAAGTATGTCCCATGAATCTTTTCCTTTTAAAAGTAATAGCAGACAATTCTAAACTTTCACTACCCTGCTTTGATTCCTACCTTCTATGTATTGCACACATACACATTTTTCCAGACTTCTAAAGAAAATTATAATGCATTAATGACAGGAACCATGGTAATGGAAAAAGGTCACCCTGTCTTGAACACCTTCTGTTTTAAGCCATTATATATAAAGACATTCGAGAAAGCAAAGAATTAAAAGCCAGCCTTTGTGCAACCCATTACTGAAATATTATAGAATAATCTATATCAAATGTAGAGGAATAGCAGATTCTTTTGGATCTAAATTAACTGCAGCCATAGAAACGCTTTTATGCTTATTATGTATCTGCATGTTGATTCAATTATTAAAAGAACACCTGACAGCATCAGACTTATTTAATTGAATTAATTAAACTGGATGAATAATCACTGAATTCCTTTTGTGTGAAATTTGTCCTGAAAAGTAACACTGGCATTTGGAAATTGCAAGTAATTTGCATGGTGAAACACAGTGCACACAGAAACCTCCTGCTTCAGCTTCTGGGCTTTCTCTCTTCTCACATTAAGACAAATGAACAGACAGTAGAAAAGGTATTTTCTCTTCTGCACTACATAATCATGATTATTTTTCATCAATATACCATTAAGCAATTTCTCAACAATTCCCTCAATATCAAAACTGAAAATTATCTCCTATATGTAAGGCATTATGCAAACTGACACGTCCTCCAAAAGAAGTGATGTAACATCCAAAGATCCTGGAAGCTCTGGTGTATGAGAAATGCTTGTTTGCAAGTGGATGACTAAAACAGTGTGTCTGCTCTGTCCACAGTGAGAAATATCTGTTTAAACTTAGAGGCAAATAATATTTGGTCACAACAAATACCTAAGACTTCTTTTTCTTTCAAAAGCACTCAGTTCTTCCGAGAGGTGTATTTATACGTGGGTATTATATTCCAATTAAGCATAGAAATTTGTGTATATATGCACACACACACACATATATATTTTAATATATAGGGAATTTAATTTAACTGCAGACTATATATACATATATAGGCTCTCTCTCTATATATATACACACACACACACACACATATATGAAAGAGAGAGAGAAAGAGAGAGAGGAGGAGGGAGGGAGGGAGGATGGCTGTAGTGAAACTGTTTCACACACACAACTATATATATATATATTTTTCCTGGCTCAAATTTAGAAAAGCAAACTAAAAAGATAGATGATACAAAAACTTTATCTGATATATTAAAAAAATACAAAATGACATCATCTTAAGATATTTCTAAAGCATCCACTAGCTGTATTTTTAATTCCTAGCTATTAGATTCTTTAAGCTCCAAAGTGGGCTTTAGTATCTTTCAGCACATTCGAGTCTCTGGCAAGATGCATTAGTATGTGCTGTTGTTAGGTTCATTATGAAGACAAGACTGAGAAAAATCAATGAATCCTTTACCTTTAAACATAGACATCATGCCATGATATATTTCAGTATATGGGACATCACATTTTAATCAACTTTATGTTCCTGTTTTGAATGAAAAATGATACCTCCATCCCAAAGATGCTAATTACTCCACGTCACTTTTTGTCATGCCTATTGTTTAGGAAAGGCTGTTTACCATAAAAAATTAAGGTATTTTAAATCACACACCATTTAACACCATGTCCCTAAAACTAATGAAGCCTTTAAATATTCAGTTGGCCACACATGCATTTTGTTCACTTTCAAGATACACCTGAGCTATTCACCCACTGACCCACATATTTCCTTCAAGCTAACCTTGTTTATAGCCTGCTCTTATATTCCTCAGAACTAGTGCTATGCGAATGATCATATTTGCCACAAGATACATAGATATTTCCTCCAATGTTAAACTGAAACACGAAATATATTTGTTATTTTAGAAACTAAAATATCATCTTGAAATGTTTAGTATTCTAGATACATTGTTTCTTTGTGATCAAATTTACAGACATGATAAATATGCAAACTTTTACCAAATACTGTGTGGTACAACTTTGAATCCACCTAAGCACTGATATTAATAACGACAGCGGTTGGATTTTTATTTTACACAAATTACACAAAGTATACTGGCACTGTACCTCATTCTCAATATCAGTTTGTTCTAGCTTTATTTCATAACAGGGGATGTGGAAATGGAAACAGTGCCATCATGTGATACTTTGCAGGGTACTTCACTTCTTATATTTCCCATGCCTGAGCATATAGCTGCTACACAAATAAGACCTCAGAGACACACAGGGTTAGGGTAACTCTGCGGGTTTCAGCCTTATTTTTAGGGTAAAAATAAGCGACACTTTTCATATCCTCAAAGGAAAATAAATACAAAGCCAGCACCTACACTGACAATATGTACACATACAAGCACACACAGAATCCCTTTACTAATAACCTAAAAATTATCCATTCGTGTCTATAAGCCTTTCTGTGATCATAGCAATTTTCAATTATTAAGAATATAAAATAACCTTTTATTAATGGAATAAATTGGTTACTTACATACAGAAAACCCATTAGTTTGTCTGAGAGGAAAAATTCATTTGGAATATATGTACAGCCTCCAGCCAAATAAAATGTTAGATCAAATTTGACCTGTCCCACGTTTTCCCTGTTCCACATACACACGTTTTCTAACCTGAGAAGTAAACGCAACAAACTAAAAGTTATATTTTCATATATTATTCCTTAAAATATAAAACCCAATTTTGAAAACCACGTTGGTTTTAGGAATCCATAACAATAATGAAAATGAAAACTTCCACTACAAGTGATACTTGCTAGTTTCCTTTGACTTAACTGTTTAACAGTCATTTGATTAAAAGTGACGTTTTCGTGGATGCAAGAGGTGTGGATTTAGGAGCAATTTCATTGCTTTGTAGACTTCATTTGAAACAAATATATATGTTTACATTTTTGAGGACAGCCAGGGAGATATTTTTCCAGCCTGAGATACGTTATCAGGATTTAAACACCTGCAATGAATGAATTCCTCCTTAAAATTTAAAGATTCACAGTTCATCGTTTTTATGTCATTTCTTTTTATTGCAAAATAGTTCAAGGTGTTTCAGCCTAAAACTTGACCAAATATGTGAGAAAACTGAAAGATTGTCTCCCTTTACAAGATTTCAACCCATGGATGAGTTTCAAACAGTATTTAAAAATCACTGTCTCCATCATTATATATATTTAGTGACGCACTGCAGCAGGATGATGCTTGGAATGACACTCAAATGGAAGTCACATTAAAAAAAAGAGAGAAACAATTTTTTTTAATTTCTGCGGGCATAAATGTAGCTTCCTATTTCTCAGAAGTAAAAAATGATGGCTACTCACAAATTTGAAGGAGCACTTAGTCTGTGTCATGGAAAATATACGATGACTATTACACGTACATAAAGGTAAACTAGATTTGTTCTTAAGTTGTTTGGTTCCAAACATTCCTCTTTTATTCCAAGTTGAATAACTTTTAAAATGATTAATATCTTACACAGGAAATGTAAGTTCGATCACCCATAAAGTGTATTTTAAAATGCTTATTGTAAGTAGCACCAGGCAGGGTCTTATAGACAGGTTTTTGTATTTGGCAATATTTCATTCCTCTGAGGAGAGACTCTTTGTTTTCCTCTTTTAATGAAAAAAACATTCATTCTTTTTTCTTCTCACCTCAACTTATCCTAATATTTTAATAATGATTCAGACCAGGGACAGAGGACTACAGATGGTCATCATTAATCTAACTCGAGCTATTTAGAGAAGATTTGTTATCGATATTGTTACAACTTGAGGGAAGAGTCAGTATCACCAACTTAGAGCCCTGGGGGATGTTCCAAATGTGGGAAAAAATATTGGCTAGTGAGGAATGGGGTCACAGATACCTGGACTCATTCCATGCTTACCTATCATGTTAGGTGTGAGCCTTGGCTTGTCCATCCTCTAGCCTAGCAGTGTTTGGATGCTGCAGTAGGAAAATCGTAGTTACTCTGAAATATTTTTAGAAGAAAGTAGGAAACACTGACTTGTGAAGAAATAATTTCCAATTCCTCTTCAAAGAGATAAATGAAAATAAAACATCGAACCCTAAGTTCTCTTTATTATTTAAGAGTAATTTATTTTCTTTTATATGTTTTTCAGAATTGCCAAAACGGATGTTTATGTACCATACACATTCATGGTACCCACAAAGGCCACATAAAGGCATGGGGTTTGTTCAGACAAATGGTTGTGAACCAGAATGTGGATGTGAACCATCAGTTCTAGGTACTCTGGAAGAACACTCTGCTCTGAACTACTGAACCAACTCTCCAGCTCCCAAGACCTAAGTTCTATTTTATATAGCTACATCTTTCAGCATTTTAGCAATTCCCTAATTGGAAAAATGTTGATGAAAAACGTATGAGGCATGGAATCATTATTTACTGGACAGTTTGTAATGCATTTATAAAATCATTGCATGGTAGAAGAAAATGAAATGATATTAGCTTAAGGTGGCACATTTTTTGTATTGTTTATTTGTTCATTTACTTATTGTAAATGCAGGCCTGTTATAACACATAGTTAGAAGTCAGAGGATAACTTGAGGCCTTGAGATAAACTCATATTTCCAGTCTGAGTAGCAATCACTCTTTCCTGATGAGGCTTTTCACTGGTACCTAAAAGAGTACATCTTAATACATAACTTATTTGTTTGACTAAACTACTTGGCAATAAAAGTTGTATGTGTCCAAATTCAGTTTCTATCCCAGTTTTAAATTATTTACAATGCTAATAAAAGGCATTCTTCCCAGTCCCCAACATTCAAACGCAAACACACAAGCAGAGAATAAGCAAATCGATGACACTGAGCCAGCTCAAATTATGTTGGTAATTTGCTGGGTGAGTGTGCCTTTCTGCTACTTAATACAGACTTGTCATGTGTTGCTCCCGTGATATGCGACTGTTGAAAATGTCAGTAAAGGACTTGATGCACTTATTCTAGTTAAAAATATTTGACATTTTATATGAGAGTAATGTTATTCCTTGGAGAAAATGAACAAAGGTTTCATAGTCCAAGTAGGATGTGACACATTTCCTTCTACAGGCAAGCCAATGACCAATTCACCTAATTCTTGCTATGGAAGCTATGAATATCATTGTTCTGTACCTACCGACATCGTAGTGATAAATCTTAACTGGTAATGCAAATATACTCTTCTCAAGTCATGTGAACATACAGTTAGGTCTATTATTCTGATGTCTTTTTCTACTCAATAATTATGTCAATCACATTATCCTGAATCATTTCTCAACCAAGTAATTGAAAAATAAGTTATGACAGAATTTTATCAGAGTTTTAGGTAATTAAATATTGTGGATTAAATATAAGACTAACATAATCCAAATGTACATTTCATATCTTATAGACCAATTTAATCCTCGAGGTCTACTCTTCTCATTATCATGAGTGTTACCAAAAGGTTGAATCTTGCTCGTGTAAGGACTACAATTATTTAAAGGAATGAATGCAGATAATAAGCATATGCTAAACTTCATGTGGGTTTTAATTGGTTTGCCTCAGACGTCACTGAAGGAACACAAAGATAAGTCTATTTAATAACAAATTATGAGGGATTTTTCACACATCTGAATACTTCGTGAAATAGTTGTAACTTACACCTCATCTTAATCAATGGGATTAAGGAAAATGACATTGTTTACTTTAAAAACTTTACACAATTTTGTGTGTGATCATTCCCTGGGCATTGAGTCCAAGGTCTTGTATGATTTAAGCTCTCATTTTACCACTAGTCATTCCCTGTGTGCAACAAATAGATTGCATGTCAGGACACAAACATAGTATGCTTAGTACGTATTTATAAAATTAGAAGACAATTTATAAACTTTAGTATTTTCAATTTCCTTTCCTTATGTACAGCTCTTCATAAACATCTTGCCGTCATTTAGAGCAGAACTATTTTACTGTCTCAAATATCCATGAAACCAATGTTCTTCAGGCAATTGGTCATAATAATAGCATAATTAAGTCTGAAAGTCCTCTCATATGGTAAACTATAACAAGCCACTGCCCAAAAGTGTCAGTTTCTAGCACCTGTTAGTTTATGCATGCACCAGGCTCCAGCACATTGTAGCTATTTTAAGTAATTTAAACTCATATATATATATATATATATATATATATCTTAAAATCTAACTTATCACACTGCCTATAGAGCAACAACTGTTAATCTGTAGGTTGTGACCGCTTTGGCAGGCCAATGACAATTTCTCAGGGGTTTCATGTAAGATATTCTAAATATCTGGTATTTACATTATGATTCATAATTGTAGCAAAATTACAATTATGCAGTAGCAGTGAAAGTAAATGTATGGATGGATGGAAGTCACCACAACTTGAGGAAATGTATTAAAGGTTCACAGCATTAGGAAAGTTGAGAACCACTGAGAATCACGGCTCTAGATCAAGACAATGATAAAAGTGTGAGTCATAATCTCACGTTTTAATAATTTAGCCAGCCCCAAGTTGCGCATATACATACCACTGTAGTACATTCTTAAAACTATAGAATTTCACTATTTAAAATGGAATGCTTATTTTCAACAATGTAGCATGAATGAAAATATAGTTTTAAAAAGTGCTAGGTAGTACTAATCACTGCTTATGAGTATTTAAACAATTTGGAATTCTGTTGCCACTATAAACCATGTTATATTCTGGACTAAACAGTTACTTCAGCTTATCACCAAAAGAAACTGTAATTATATTATTTTATTTTAAAACATAGTATTACCCACAATTATAACTATTGCATACAATTTTCCTTGAAGCTAATTTGCATATCTCTGATGATTTGAATCATAAGATATTAGTACAAGGAATGGGGTATTGCTGTGAAAGGCTTTACAATCCTATTTTTTGAACAAATATGAAAATCTTAGTGACTTTGGGAGTTTGAAAACAGTACACTGTGGTTGTTTGAATATGCTTGGTCCATGGGAAGTGGCACTGTTAGGAGGTGGGGCCATTTGGAGTAGGTGTGGCCTTGCTGGAGGAAATGAGCCCCTGTCAGGGTGGGCTTTTAGGTCCTAGTGCTCAAGCTCCACCCAGTGAGGAAGAGACCCTCCTCCTAGCTCCCCTTCCCCCTCTCCCTCTCTCCCTCTCCCTCTCTCCCTCTCCCTCTCCCTCTCCCTCTCCCTCTCCCTCTCCCTCTCTCTCCCCCTCCCACCTCCCCCTCCTCCCTCTTTCCCCCTTCTCTCTATCTATGCTTCCTGGTGCATGTTTCAACATGTAAGTTCTCAGATATGTCTCCAGTGCAATGTCTGTTCACTTGCTATGGTATCCATACTGGCTATGGATTCACCTGAAACTATAAGCCAGCACTATTTAAATATACATTTTCTATAGGTTGCTTTGGTCATGTTATCTTTTCACAGCAATAAAAAGTCACTAAAACAATATAAACCTTGTTTATATGATTCATATGAGTTTCTTAGAGATACAATCTGTTTTCTCTATCATTTTGCAAATCTATTATTAGTTATTATTAGTGGTGTGTGTGGGGGGTGGGTGTCTGCATTTTTCTTGTTATGTTGCAAAATATTTTACTATTTTTAGATATGTGTTAATGTGTCATGAGTGAAAAATGTAAAATAATGATAGAATGTAGGTTGCTAAAGTCTAAATGTAATATTTTAAAAGTGGTAAAATAAAATACAACATCATTATATATTTACTAAAGTAATATTTGAGAATGCTAATGAATATTAAAGTCATAGACTTGAATGATGGTCAGAATTACCAACTATGCTGAGGAATTGAACAAATTTAAGTCAGTTAAACTGAACTGAGAAACAATATTTTTCATTATAACTGTAACAATCTAAAAAATACTATATCAAAATTTTTAAATTAAGTTTAAATAATAAAAATCAGGGCAACTATAACCAATTTGTATTTACATAAGTTTACCAAGCTCATTAAATATGACCTATCAGATAACTGTGATTTTTCTCATCTAATAATGGTGCTGATCTAATTTAGTTATTATCACAGGGAGTAAATACTATACATTATTTACTTTTCCAAACAATTAAATCCCTACAAATTCAATCAGCCCAGTTTATTTTTATGTAGACAAAAATTACAAAGTCTCTTTTCAGCAGATGTGTTCAAATCAAGTGGAAACACGTGGTTTCAAAATAGTCTCCCGGTGTGCAGTTCCTCTCTCTGTGATATTGTACAACGTTATAATGTATGAAACAGATCATTCAAAACTCATGGGTCACTAGTACAATGTGCTAGAAAATATCTTTTCCTGTACACTAATGTGCTTTGGTATGGTAAGGGCAGCTTACCATTTACTGACTGAAACAAGACTGTATAATTTAGCTAGTTGGTATAATACATTATGAAAGTTTTTTTTTTCTTTTGCCTTTTCTATGTTCTTTTTTATTTAGAAACAGCATCTCATGATTGGGCCTGTACTGAAATGGAACTTCCTAACTATACGAGGCATCATGTAATCTTCAACCTCAGTCTGCAAGTTTTGAGAAGACAGGCATGTCCCAATACAACTGATTGTATCAAGGAAAAAAACATAATTAAATGCCACGTTTTCCAATATGAGGCAGTCACCATTTCTGGCTCTGCTTCATGAGTTATTATCATCATCATCACTATAACCAAATATCTTGTAAAGCCATGTAAGGGGGAAGGACTTTTTTTAAGTCATGGAAAAAGAATTAAAGCATCCAACTTAACATGGATAATGAATGACAAGTTGTGAAAGTAAATGTCATCAAATCCAATGAACAAAAATGCAACATCCACGACGTTTGCTGTGTTTAATTTTCTTTCACGGAACAACTTTATCTCCCAACACCCACCTTTTTAATTTTATTTTTAATTAATTAATTAATTAATAATTTTATTGTGGTTTAAGACAAAGTTTCCCTGTGTAGCCCTGGCTATACTTTAATTCATGTTGGAGACCAGACTGGACTTAAATTCAGAGATCAGCCTGCCTTTATCTTCCAAGTACTAGCATTACTGTCTTCTGCAACCACACCAACTATCCCCTTACATTTTAAGTCCATCCTCCCTCAAATTTTAAACAGAGGTGAAGGTTAGCTAGATCCTTTGCCTAAATTAGCGTGAAAGAACTCTAGCTCAATTCCTGTTAGAATACTTCTTTTCCTCTCCAAAACTTCTCAAGAGCATAGTAACTATTATGTTGAGGGTAACATTTAGAAATTCCCACTGCTCAGTCTGGCTCTGCTAGCTATCTGGGACACCCACCATGTTCCCAAGTAGAAGTGGCCAGATGTCAAGAACACAACATGAGAAGTACCAGGCGGCTGGTTCTGCCCATCAGCTCCATAGAGACCATGGCTCAAAGCATAGATTTTGAACCAGCCCTGTCACCCTCATGGTTCTCTGCTAAGCCCCAGAGGATACCCGCCAGGCTCACGGTTCCCAGTAGAACGAAAACTCTTAATGCTAAAGATTATCCAAAGGATGTATATATTTGGAAATGCTCAATTAACAAGATGTCCACACAATTAGAGTTGTTACCCAATATCTAGTCTTTAGATATAAATTGTTACCCAGGACTGCTCTTGACCTATTCATCCCCCTCCATGGTTGCCAGTCTCCTCCTCTCTCCCCTCCTCTTCCTTCTCCTTCCAACTCTTTGCTCCTCCCACATTAGCTTCTCCCCAGTTACCGAGCTTTATTGCAAGTGTAGCGGGGGGGGGGGAATATCCCACTACACTATTATCTCAGTTTTTGTGGGTATCATCGTCATCTGAACTCCCAGAAGAATGGACAATTAAACTCTACCTAAAGCATTCTACGGAATTGTCATCTTATATTTTCAAACACTTCTACACCATTCCCACCCCTCCAAAGCAGCTCCAAAAATCTAAGTAACATGTTGTCAGTTAGTAGCAGCTACAGCGCCATCTCTGATACCAATTTGTTTACTAGTAACCTTTATTATATGTAAAATCATTGGAAAAATTATGAGCGCTCAATTTTGGGGATAGGAACTATAGTCTGTCATGGAAAAAGTGATGGCAAAGTAGCTAAATGGTGGGGTAGTATGGAGAGTATGGAGCTAAGTCTTCCCACCTTCTTATATCTGGAAAGAACAGGAATCAAAATCTGGAAAGAGGTAGAACAAATCTGTAGACCTTGTGACTGGCCAGCAGGATACATTTCCTCTACCAAGGGTATACTCACTAAAGGTTGTTTCACAAACAGTAGCAATACTCAGGAGAGAGAAAAATGCAGTCATAGAGAAGACTGTGGGGTGTATTTCCTATTCATATCGGCAGATTTTGATCATCAATGGTCTAAGAATTTAGAAAACAATAAGGGCTACATACATACAGTCTATTTTAGGCTAATTCTGATGGAGTCAGAGGAATGAACGAGACTTTTACTATGTGTCTACTTTATTACTCTGAGTACAAAGTTTTGATCTGACTTGAACTGATTGAATCTTCTAATAAAATAATTATTGTCAGTTTATTATTGTAGATAAACTGGAACACTGATGAAAAGGTATTAAAACACAAAATTAAATGTTAGAATTGTGTAACTTACATGATGTACCAAAACACTGAATTCTACTTTTTAAAATATCTTTAATATCAAAAGATACAACATTAAATGATGGCCAAGTTCAAAAAATTAAATTATTAGTGGGTAGACAATAGAATCTTAGTGTTATGTCATTTGTTCATTCATACTTTCATTCATTCATTCATTCATTCATTCATAGAGCAATTTATCAAAAAAAAAACCAGGATGTGTTGCAGCTAATGTTAAGGTTCAGCTAATAGATGAGTAGGCAAACCCAATCCTATCCATTTTAGAATATATAAATAAAAATTAATAGCTATAAAGAGTAAAGTTGCAAAGTATAAATGCTGATGTGCATGGACACTACAAAGTACAATAAAATCAAATGTCAAATTGAAATAATGAACTTCAAAAGAATGTTTTTAAGAGCAAGTAATTTGTCCAAAGAATTAAGCATCTTTAATGAGCACCTATGTGATACAGGGAAGGATTGCACACTTCCTAACACCCAGACAATGGAGGCTACTGGAAAGTCTTCAACAACAATCAAGAATCACTTCCATGAGTATCATCCGTACTCAATTCTGCTAATTACAGTTCAACAATTCAATTATCATGAATTCTTCAGAATATATATATATATATTCTGAATATATATATGCATATATATAAATATAAATGTATATATATTATATAGAGTGTATGGAGTTTATATATATATATATATATATATATATATATATATATATATATACAGAGAGAGTTCTTCAGAATATATATACATATATATATGTGTGTGTGTGTGTGTGTGTGTGTGTATACGTGTGTATGTGGTGTATGTATGTATGTATATATATACACATATATATTAGCAAAAAAATGTTTGGTTGCATATTTCCTCATGTATGTGTGTATGTATATATATATATATATATATATATTCCTAATATATGTGTATGCATATATATGTATATATACATACACACATATGTATAATATATATATATATATATATATATATATATATATATATATATATGTGCAAATAAATGTTTGGTTACATATTTCTTTAGATATTCAGCATCACAACCTAAACAAGTCTCACCACATTAGGAGCCACAGATCATATTCAGAGATAAATGTCAAGATTTTAAATTCCTAATCTACAACTCTTCAACGAATTCTAAAATGTTTTGGCAAAAGATCTTTAGCTTCCAAATTCAGCCTTTCTAAACCTATCTCCATGATTTGGTGAGACTGGGAACCATCGATTCAAAGTGTTTTATTTAAGCATCTTAATTTAAGATACCTTAACTAATGCCCTGGTATTCCCAGATAATCCATATAAGCTGCTTCTAGTAGCTGAACCTTACATTCTTACCAAAGAGTAGAAACCTGTACTCTTTGCTATCTAATCCTTATGAAAATTCTAGTTGAGAGAAATAATATTTATGGAGGATTGCCTAGATAACATACAACACAGCAGGTACTCAGGCCAGAGTCTCTGAATGTTACATCTCAATCTGAGCATGCTATGAACTAATTCTAACTGTACATACAATATGTGAGCCTCTCTGAAACTGACTTAATTGACCTAATCTTGCAATTCTTTTCTTAGCCTCCACTGCTGATGCCATAGGTAATGATGTCCTTTCACATGCTAGGTATTATTGCTGGCATAGTGTGCTACATGGTGTTTCTTCATGACTATAAAAACAAACTTCATTCAGAGTATTTCATTCAGAAAAATGAATTGTTTCTGGAAAAGTTTAAAAACAACTTGTATAGATAGTACTACCACCATAACTGAGGATCTTATGTCCTTTAAAAATTAAATAAGTGGCTGAGAGAACAAAGCTGGTTTCTGGTCCATTCTAACTCTGGACAGGATTATGCAAAACATACTGGTGAATTTTTACACCTTTTGATTTTATCTATTTTTTTCATCATGCTTTTATACTGACTAAACATTTTTTTCAAAATGTACAAAATCCAACAACATATGGTTGGAATACATAAATGTCAACATGGACATGAATATTTTGTGAATTTTCTTTAACAATCTACAGAACTAGAAATGATCCATCTTGGTCATTAATTAGTACTCTTCACACACGGTAGTATATATTTTTTAAATTAACTGTGTGACTCAGGAAAATTTGTGTTTATCGGCTATACTCTTTTGATAGGAAAATGTTTAATTAATTTCAACAAAATATACAGATGCTGCACTATGATAAAAAGAGAGAATATATAGAATTTTGTGTATTGATGTGTGAATTTACATTCCAGGTGGTTTGTAGAGCTCCTACAGAAGCAAGAACATCGAGCTAACTTCTATATTCCCCAGTGCTTGGAGCCCCTCAGTATGAAGATTGATCTCATATAAAATGAGAGCCTTTACAGACTATCATATGGACCAGCATTCAAATTGTTAATATTATTTAAATTTATATGAGCATAATGTCAAATACATAAAAGCTTTCTATGAAAATGCACCCCCTCATTGCCTAGGAGTATTGTAATTTGTGGCAGATGATTTACAGCAACCAAAATGCACCCCACAAAATGCATACATTTTAAAAATGTATATCACATATGTTGATATAAAAGTGAAGTGACCGATGTATTCTATCATTCTTATACTAAGGTCAATAACTAAATCCCATTTTAGACAGTAACTGTAATCTAGAAACATTGTTTATTTTCTCCTGGTTATCGAGAGTAGGTAATATGATGCAAACAAGAACATCTTACTTCCAACTATACACAAAAGTAATTATGAAAAACTGCACTGGAAAATGTGGAAGGCTCAATCTGCAGAGCCAAGCAAAAAGTCTAGAAAGGGAGGCCTACTAGAGTACAAGTGAACCCAGGATCGAGTAAAAGTCACTGTGAAAAATACAAAGAATATACAGAAGGTATCGCAAGCTACTTCAAACACACAAACGCGTGCGCGTGCACACACACACACACACACACACATAAACAAACAAAAGCTTGGCATCAATAGTATCTGAAGAGGCAAATAAGAAAAAACCAAAAACAAACAACAAAACAAACATAAAAAAAGAGTCCACCACGAAAATGTTCTAGTGAAAGAAAATTTCAGCTACAAACTCTATGTGTAAAGACTGTGATGGATCTAAAATAACAGTCTTTCTCTTTGAAATATTCAACATATGGTGATACAGAAAGCATCTTAGCTTCCAAATATTGATAGGCAGGCGGAGTGACAGAATTTCAAAACTAGAAAGGATTTTGTGTATTTTATAGGAAAAAGTAGGGAGAACTCAGTCTGCCACAGAGCTAGCATGAATCTCTCAAAAACTAAAAGAACTCTGCTTCCTAAAAAAGGCTACATCAAAATTGAAATCGAAGAGCCAAACAATATGAAAGTTTTTAGATTGAATTTGTTCCTGGGAAAAATTATAAATAGTGTAATGATAGTTCATATTGTTTAAAGAAAACTGACTTGCCAGTAAGAATGCAGAAATGAAATCCTTTTCAATGGCCAGTAGGACAAGGATTACTTCTTTTAGATATGAGCAATTGAATAAATTGGAAAATTGGAAGGCGGCTCCCTTTTCAATGCTACGTCTTTGCAGGACAAATCATTATAAGTCTTGCTTAGAATGATTTCTTTGCTTGGTCAGGACACTTCTCAGCCATCCATTCTTCAACTGGATACATTTGTGTCATATATAAATCTATTATGTTCCCCCCTCTCTTTTATACTCAAATAATAGATATAAAATTCATTTCTTCTGCACTTTGAAATGAATGGTTTTTCTCTGTGCGTAAAACCAATAGGAAAGACAATTTCACAATGTTTAATACTATCACAAAGGCAGTGTACTGCTGAGATGATTTTAGTTGGAAGCAGATAAACTCAAATTATAGTTTAACCTCCAGTAATAGAACCAATCCACTTTGAAAATATTTTTTGTAAAATTAAAATAGATAATGGGCTGTAATTGCATGGGGAGAAACACTATGTGATTACACTCACTAGGGTGTACACCCCACGGATAGTGTAAAATATGCCCCAATTCCCCCACATTGGAATATTCGGTACATAAAAATAAGTATCCCTTGTGAACAAGCATACACAGAAGTTAATTCTAATTAGACATACAGCAATCAAACAAAAATACTGAATTAGCTAAAAATCCAACAAATAATCATGCATCTTTTTATAAGACATGACTCATTTTATGATTGTAAAAATATTTTTCAAAAATATAATTTTTTAAAGAATGACGATAGCTATTTTTTAATTGTTTTCTATGCATGGATAGGGGAGAGACAATCCAGGATCCATCCTGATTTGTGGAATTTTCAGCAGTTTATAGCTACTGCAGGGAGAGAGTCACTTCTATGGGGACTGGCCAAATTGGTAGAAATGAGTAAATATGATCCAGATACTTTTTTGACTTGGAAAAAAAATTAAAGGAATAAATAAAAACTATTAAAGTAGATTGCTATCTCTCTCCATCTCTGTCTCTCTCACACACAAATATAGATTATAAAACTATTATAATATGATAATATTTCATAAAATTTGAATTCTCCATTTAGCGGGACAAAAGTTCAAATATGGCCTGAACCAATGAAAAAAGATTACATTTCTGGTATATTCTCTTTTACATAGATTCTTTCTGAGTAAAGTTAGAAGGAAGATACAAATCGAATGTTTTTTAAGACTTGATAGAAAATGTATGCTTTAATATTGACTCTTTGAACACAACAAAGGAAAATATAAGTACTTTCAATCTTTTGAAAATATAGTATAATAAAAGCATTCCTTCTTTTCCTTTATCCCCCCTGAACCCTCTCACATAGCAGTTCCTACTCGTCTTCAAACCCATGGGTATGACATGATACTTGATCACTCTATGAACTTGTGTTGTTTATGATAAAACCTGTTTCTAGTTGTGGTGTGGCTCAGCCCTAGCATGAACCTTTAGAAGCTTTCTAATTATTGTAAACATGATTAAATAAATCAACCATAGGTCGAGAGGTGGAGCAGTCAACCAGTTGACAGGAAGTGAAAATAGGGAAAAATACAATAGAAAACAAAACAACAAACAAAAAAACAAAACAAAACAAAAACCATAGAGAATAAGAGGAAGTTGATAGAGCAGATAGAAAGAACAGGAAGTAGAAGGGAGGGACACCCAGTTTGAAGGATTTTGAGACAGCATGGAGAAGGAGAACATGGGCTGTCGATGAAGGTCAATGGGTACTTTCTCTGCCTTTCTGAACTGGCCGGCTTTAACCTCAGCATATGTCTCCTGAGTCTTCTTTAGTAAAATTGAATGACTGAGATTTTGTTAAAATCAAAACAGAAAAACAGCACATGGTCTCTATCTTTCTATTCACTAACACTATTTCTGGAAATTGTGTTTGTACAAAATAATATTCCTAAACAGAACCTATAGTGTCCACAATGTTTCATATATGTATGTCTTCAGGACTTGCCAAATTGGGTAGGAAAAACCCATGAGGCCTCAAATCCACACAAATCTCTCCAGGAAATTGTGTGGGTGCTCAGAAGAGGACCTTGATCTTCTGGACTTATAGCCATTGTTCTTAGCTGCAAAGCCATGTTTTCAGGAGCACAGATGGATTTTGAATTTTTTAAAAAATTTATATGCATGTGAATAAGCATGAGTGATTATATATGCAGCATATCTTTGCAGGAGGCAGACAAGGTGTTAGATCTCCTAGAAGAAGAATTAGAAGCAGTTGTGAGCCTCTAGGTGAGCACTGAAACCAAACTCACACCCTCTACAGGAGCAGTAAGTGCTCTTAAGCACCGAGCCACCTCTCCAGCTTCTTTAGAAACTGTTTTTATGGTTTTAATGAAAAACCACATTGATAAATTGTTAGGCATTTATGGTTGCCAAATAGAATGCTCTTTGTCACTTTGGCTCCTTTCAAATAGTTTTTGATGGGATAGAAAGCAGTCAAAATAGTCCCTCTGCTTTACAAGTATAGAAAGTAGAGCCCTTCCATGCCCTGCATCTCAAAATAATGGTGAAATACACCTAGTAAGTTCTTTACTCTGCTTTTACACTTTCCTAGCCACTGGCTTTCACACAATGGGAAGCTTCTGGCAACTGTGGAGGGATCAGCTTGTGTGGGACTTTGAAAGGATAGCTTGATTTCTGGTAGAACACTGGCTAGAGATGGCCAGAGACCCTGTAAGGGACAGAATACATTTCGCCATGCTCCCAGACCCCAAGATCCTGACACACGGTCTAAGACTTCCACTGATCAGTGCCTTTCAGTCATGTAGGGCAACGTCCTTACACAGGTGTGTCCTGAGTTTCGGGGTGGGGGTGGGGTGTAGCCACATTTACTTTCCACCATGACAATAAACCTTTTGGAACCATGGACTTCCTCATGTCTTTGGGACCCTACCATGGAGAAAGCCTTTAACTAATGAGCCTTTGCCACCTCCACCTCCGCCTAATCCCCGCTAATCTGCTGGACTTCTCTAAGGTCCAGCCACAGAGGCAGCCAATTCAACCAAGCCAGCATAAACCAGCTAAGCGAGTGCTGTGCCAAGAGTCTCAAGTGGAGCCCTGTAGGGGCTTCCCTCCCCCTTGTCCCTCCCCACTCTAGGCCAGCCCCCTATGCCCCTGTGTCTCTGTTCTTCTGAGGCTCTCAGTGGCATCTGGGAGCCCAAGAACATAGATCACCAGCCTCCTGGTTAGTTGTCATCCGGGGGATCCTCCACTTGGAGTGAACTCAGTCAAAATCCCGCACTTCTGCCTCTGGAGCCATGCCTCACTGACCTGCCTGGGGAAGAAGACAAGCGGGAACCACAACTCTGCCCAACAGGACCCTCGCATGCCCACGCTTGAGCGAACTGCCCCAGAAGCTTGTTCTTCTTATGTCACTTGCTATGATGGCATGTATCCTGGTTTCAGGTTTGGTAATACTAAGTCATGTTCTGTTTTGGAGGGTGGAGTTGGAAAGGTTCTGTCTTTGTGTTAGGAGGAACTTCATGTTGTTGAGTGAGTCTGACAATAATGATCCGGGTAACTAAAAACCAGAGATGATGCAAAATGCAGCCGTGAATACCCTTTATGATGCAGTTGAGATCCAGACTCTTTGGAGATTCAGATAATGACCTCTTTTGTTTGCCTTTTGAGGAAGTACAGACCTTTCCTGCAACCCAGAAGGTAATGATGATGAACTAGACTGTTTTATGCCCCTATGAATCAGTATTGAACTTGGTGCCATGATAGAGAAACAAGGAGGAAAAAGGAACAGAAAATTTGAAAACAAAAACAAAAAAAAAAAACCAAGAAACCAAAAGCAATGATGTAGTTGAGTGCATTGTGGAAAAGTTGTAGATTGCCAGCATTATACAGAAATGACCCAAGAGAAGTGATATGGTGGGAGTGA
Source organism: Grammomys surdaster (assembly GCF_004785775.1). Lineage (NCBI taxonomy): Eukaryota > Metazoa > Chordata > Mammalia > Rodentia > Muridae > Grammomys > Grammomys surdaster. The sequence goes on along the minus strand of NW_021620899.1, from coordinate 6,536,569 downwards.
AATCTACCTGATTACAATGAGGTCACTTTGAAGATGAGGTTAATTTTATGCAATGGCAAATAAAGGGAGGCATGAAAAGGTAAATCCTAGCCATTATTATAGATATATGAATTTTTATGAAAATGCCTACTCTACTCAGGAAATGAATAGTTGAGTGAATAAAAAGTTTAGTTAACAAATTAGAAGCTACATAACTGAAAATTAAAAAACTGAGTTGGAAAACATGTGGTTAGATGAAAGTCTGCTCAAGATGCTCAAGACATTCTGCAATCATCTAGAGACCTGAATCACTTGACTCCAGGATGTCCTTGTTGACATCCTGTTTCTGTTGTGGGTATCAGGGATGCCTTAAATGGAACAATGTAAACCACAGTACCTCTTTCACTCTAATTTCTATTGCTTTGTACTACATTATTTTTCAGTATGATGCTAGTAATTAATTGGAATACTGCTGTTCACTTTATAAAGACATTGCCTTGCTTGGTGTGTATGTGAATATAACTTTTCTCTACTATTGAATATGGAACCAACTTTAGTTAATGAAGGTATACAAGCAATACATACTCAGCAGAAACTGTATTGAAAATACTTTTTACTATCTATCTATCTATCTATCTATCCATCCATTTATCCATCTGCCTATTTATGTGTATTTATTTCTCTGTATGTGCCCATATGCTTGAACATATGTATGAGTGTATATGTGCCACTGCATGTTTGCAGAGGTCCGAGAACAACTTAGAGAAGTAAATCCTTTCCTTCCATAATGTGAGGATCAAACTCAGGTTGCCAATGTTAATATCAAGCTTCTTTACCTTCTGGGCATCTCACTGGCACTCTATTTCTAGAACTGAGATATTCTGTTGAGATTGTGATAATGCCTCCCCCTTCAGTGCTAGACTATATAACAGGCTTGATCCTGTGCAGGTAAGCTTCTGTAGGTGATTTCATGTGTTCACGGATATGTCATTTTCATAGGAGAGCATCCATTCCCATGTACACAACTCAATGGCTTAAAAATAATGAGTTAGGAGAAATATGACTGTGAGGAAGTGATTCATGATAAGAGTTGAAAGAATGAATATGTTCAAAACCTACTGTATACACCTTGAGATTAAAAATAAATTTGAAGAAATGTATGTCTGTCTTGACCCACTTATGTGATGTTATACTTGAACAAAAACAGAAAAAGAATATGACTGTCACTCATTTTGATTCTGTGATCTCATCAATTAAAATAGTTGAATAATAGGGATCTATTGAGAATGCTGGATAATTAGAAGCAAGATAATGGAAAGTTTAATATTATCTGAACCACTTACTAGTCGTGTGGGCTTTGGTAGTACTTAAAATTACGATGTTCAGGGTTTTCTTCTGTTAAGCAGATGCTCATGAAAATTAAATTGGTTAAATGGTGAGATATATTAAAAATAGTGCCAAAGCACTTACTTTGCTTTAACAGCTCCTCTTTCCTTCCATTCGCTATTAAATCTCCAGAGGAGTTCCTATAAAATTCCCAGAGGAAATATTTAAACTGAAGCACCACAATTTGGAGAAAAGGCAGCATGAAGACAGCACTAGCCATTGGTACTGGGCCTGCTTCAAGTTAGGAGGAAAGCCTTATGGATGTGGATGACATAAAGGCTGTCAAGGTTTTGTGCTGGCATGGACGACAGTTTCATTCATTATTTTGTAATAATTTTCCATTCAAAACAATAGCATAAAGAACAATGAAACAAGCAATGAAAACTATAACAATTATAAAAGACAATAAGCAGCATTAATCTCTCTCCCTATAGTAATTGCAGAATAAGGAGCATTAGTAGGAACAGAGCTGAGAAATCATTATTCATCAAAGTACTTTGTTGATAGGGGCACACACATATTAACACTGATCATATTTCTTTTAAAACTTGTAGCATGGCTACCTGTTTATTCTTACTAAGAAATGTTGATGAAGTGCCTACCAATGCTAAACTTGTATAAGACACAGACCTTAGCTTCCAACTTTCATTTTATCAAAATTGTACAATTGTTTTATTTAAATGTATATTAAATTTTATAATAATATACTGTAGGCATTCTCACCCAGTTGGGCTATATGAAAACAGCCGAGTCCATATGGCTTTGGCAGCCCTAATAATGTAGGGACTTGGTATTTTATACTTACTACTCTGTCTAACTAAAGATACAGAGACGAGCTACATATAAGAGAACATCTTTGATGTAAGAAAGCTTACTTGTATTTCTCAAGAGAAAAGAAGATAAAACTACATTTAGTAATTTTATACATTTATAAGAGACTTTCTGGTTTTCTTACATATGCTAATGTCTTTTAAAGCTACTTCCAGGAGTATCCTAAAATAAAGAAAATAAATAACCTTGCTACTGAAAATTCAGACCAGAATAAATAGAAGTTTCACAGAAAATTCATCCACAATGATTAGAGGACATTTCATACTGATTTATTCTGTTTTTTCCTCTATTATAATCTATTTAATTTTATTTGGTTCCATGTTATTCCACCTTGTTTTATTAATCCTATTATATTCCATTATTATTAAATTACTAGTTGAAAACCACTAAATTTTGAACAATTAGTAGAGTAAGATTTTCATTTGAAAAACTGAAACCCCCAACAAATTTTTGGATTATAAATATAAACATATTACTTGATATATATTAGATCAGATTTTAACATCAATGTAAATTATAAAATTCAATTAATTAAATTTAAATAATTTTGTCCATAATGGATTAATTCAATAAAATGTAAATTTGTCCTTTTATGTTGTATTTAGGTAGACCTCCTTTGCTCAAAAGCTTTTTGCCTCATAAAGATGTTCCAAATAATCAATGGAAATATATGTGAAGACCAATGTTCTAAGCGTTATATGCAAATTGTAATACATTAGAAATGTAATTACTTCTCATACAAAACCATGTTCTTTTCTATATTTTAGCATTCAATCTTTGGAAGGCAGACTATACTTCTACAATTTTCACTTAATTGTGCATTGACCACTGGGCAGACTCATTCTCAGAGTCTCTCTTCCTTGGATGAACTAAAAATAGTGGGTTAAAAATACACTGCGTGGTAGGTGAAGAGACAGGGGATGTACTTGTAAAGATACTTTGTGCGAGCTTTTTAAGTACTTTCAACTTTTTACACATCCCATACAAACCTCAGCCTTGGCTTACACTTGCCTAACCTTATTTCTCACTTGTCTTTATGCTATAAAATTCTCAATAAATCATATGGTTTTTGTCAATAGTCATAATGCAATAACAAGATGTATCAATTTAGACTAAAAGTAAGAAATGGGCCACTCTAAACACTGCAAGTATGATAATAAGTATTAGGAGCAAACAGAGGCATCTCTCTGAAAAGGAAGGAATAGAACTCTGTGGAAAAGGTGAATAGAAAGTACAAGATGCTTTGTGGTTAGTGATGCTGTTATTTGTCACATTTTCATCCTTTATCCCTTGCAAATCAAGGAAGATGCTGTCACACAGGCTTGAGCATATGAAGATAGATGATACATGGATTGTTTCCTAGGTTATATTTCCATCTTCACATCCTTCTGTGCATAGTATAACTGCAACCTCTGGTGACTGCCATTAAAAATTACGAAACTCAAGAAGAAGGAAGACCAAACTGTGGGAGCTTCGGTCCTTCTTAGATTGAGAAACAAAATACTCATGGAAGCCAATACTGAGACAAAGTATGGAGTAGAGACTCAAGGAAAGGCCATCCAGAGAGACTGGCCCACCTGAGGGTTCATCCCATATACCGTCACCAAACCCAGACACTATTGTGGATGCAAAGAAGTGCATGCTGACAGGAGCCTGATATAGCTGTCTCCTGAGAAGCTCTGCCAGAGTCTGACAAAAACAGATGTGGATGCTCACACCCAATATTTGGACTTAGCATGTGGTCCCCAATAGAAGAGTTAGAGAAAGCACTAAAGGAGCTGAAGGGTATAGAGCTTAACAAAGAATTTTCAACGGAAGAAACTCAAATGGCCGAGAAGCACCTAAAGAAATGTTCAGTATCCTTAGTCGTCAGGGAAATGCAAATCAAAACAACCCTGAGATTCCATCTCACACCAGTCAGAATGACTAAGATTAAAAACTCAGGTGATAGTAGATGCTGGCCAGGGTGTGGAGAAAGAAGAACACTCCTCCATTGTTGGTGGACTGCAAGATGGTGCAACCACTTTGGAAATCAGTGTGGCGGTTCCTCAGAAAATTGGACATAGCATTACCTGAAGATCCAGCTATATCACTCCTAGGCATATACCCAGAAGATGCTCGAACATATAACAAGGACATATGCTCAACTATGTTCATAGCAGCCTTATTTATAATAGCCAGGAGCTGAAAAGAACCCAGATGTCCTTCAACTGAGGAATGAATTCAAAAAATGTGGTATATTTACACAATGGAGTATTACTCAGCTATTAAAAACAATGAATTCAAGAGGTTCCTAGGTAAATGGATGGAACTAGAAATTATCATCCTGAGTGAGGTAAGCCCATCATAAAAGAACACACATGGTATTCATTCACTGATTATTGGATATTAGCCCAGAACCTTGAAATGCCCAAGATGCAACTCACAGGCCACATGAAGCTCATAAAGAAGGAAGACCAAGTGGGGGTGATTCGGTCCTTCTTAGAAGGAGCAACAAAATACTCAAGGGAGCAAATATGGAGACAAAGTGAGGGACAGAAACTGAAGGAGGGGCCGTCTCAAGACCATTCCACCTGAGTATCCATCCCATGTGCAGTCATCAAAGGTAGATGCTAATGTGGAAGTCAGGAAGTGCATGCTGATAAGAGCCTGATATGGATGTCTCCTCAGAGGTCTTCAAGAGTCTGACATATTCAGAGGCAGATGCTCACAACTAGCCATTGAACTGATAATGGGGTTCTCAATGGAGGAGTTAGAGTGAAGACTGAAGGAGCTCAAAGGATTTACAGCACCATGAGGAGAGCAACAATACCAACCAACCACAGCTCCCAGGGTCTAAACCACCAGCCTGGGAGCACTTAGGGAGGGATCAAGGGCTTCAGCTGAATATGTAAAAGTGGAGGGCCCTGCTGGGCATAGGTGGAAGAAGAGAACCTTGACCTCATGAAGGCTGGACGCCCCAGGGAGTGGGAATTTTGAGGGTTGGGAGGTGGGAGTGGGGGGGTTAGATAGAGGTTACATCCACAGAGAAGAAGGAGGAGGGGTGAGGGGATAGGGGGTTCCTGGGTGGGTGGGGGATGGGGTAAGGGGACAACATATGAAATGTAAATAAAACATCCAATAAAAAATTTTTAAAAAACCCATAGGGAGAACAACAATATCAAGCAACCAGCACTCCCCCACCCCCAGGGCTCCAGGAACTAAACCCCCAACCAAAGAGTACAAATGAACAAACCATGGCTCCAGTAGCATATATAGCAGAGGATGGCCTTGTCAGGATTCAATGGGAAGAGAGTCCCTAGGTCCTGTGAAGGCTCATGCCCCAGTGTAGGGGAATGTGAGAGTGGGGAAGCAAGAGTGTGTGGGTGGGAAGGGGAACACACTCATAGAAGCAGGGGAGAGGGGATGGATGATGGGTTTTGGGGGTACTAGAAAAGGGGATAACATGTGAAATGTAAATAAAGAAAATATGCAACTAGAAAAGAAAAGGAAAGAAAAGAAAAAGAAAAGATACAGTTGTGTCATTACACAATCCAACTAAAAAGTAAGAATTGGTGGTATAATAGGGCATATCCTGTGGGTTAAATAATAATGAAAGGATTGGAGCAGAGGTGTGGAAAAAAGAGTTATGAAGTTGGTGATCAGAGCAAATGATGTCAATAAAAGCTCATGGGGGCCTACTAGTTTGTGTGGAAATTAAAATAAAACTAAACAGAAAGAGTTTGAGTTATTGTTTAAAAAATTATGGACACCATGCTTGGCTAATTTCAGTGGGAAGTATTTGATTCTTTGCAAAGTTTTTATGTTTTAGTAAGTTTTTAAATAAAAAGTGTTGTAACAGAATTCCCCTGCATAAGTGATAATTCTTATTTCCATAAAACGTAGGTTATGAAATGAAAAAGTACAATATATGGACTTGAATAATTTCCTATGAGTTAACAGTCAAAGATGTCCTAAAATTCTTCAAAATAAAATGGGCTACTGCCCATTACTGTGATATTACCAATAGTTTAGAGTTGTTGAGGAAGGGTATATTTCTGTTTTTTAAAGTATGAGTAATGATTGGTAAGTGTACCAGTTGGATTAGTCAGAAAAACCAACAAAGTAGTCAACCCATGAAAGTTCACTAAGAATTAAACAGCACACCAATAATCAGCACCATGTCCTCACGAGGATGACCATCTCCTAACTGTGAGGGCATCTCATTATGCTGAAATGGAAAATTAAAGTTATACATTTAATTAGGCAAAAAGTTATTTGGTTTAAAAATTGTCAAAGTTATCATAGATCACCCAGTATAGCCAGGTTAATCACATAAATCTTTAACTACAAAAGACAGGTGGAGAAGGCCAATTTCGTATCGACACATGATGTGAGAAACCAGTTATTGCAGTCATCAAAAACTGAGGATTCTCACAAGCTACAAGAAGTGGGCAGAATCTTGAAGTGTAGAACCTTGGAGACAAGATTCTCTGTTAGTACCTCTAGAAAGTATTTTAACTTTAGCCAAAACTAAATCATATTATACTATAAAACTATAATACTAAACAAAAATGTGTCTCATCATAAATCAGTAAGTTTGTAGTATTATCTAATGGAATGGATAGGACCTATCAGAGTGTAGAGTTTGGAGATAGAACTGTCTTAGCCATGAGATTCTTTTTTTTTTTTTTTTTTTTGCTATATGCACCATAACAATGACTATCCAATTTTCACCTGATATATCTCTTTGTGCTGTGGCATTTAGAGTGTGGCATATTTTTGGAACAAAAGAAAGCTTGCTTTTGATTTTCTTTAAGAATGATAAGTTTCTTTAGTTTACAGTCTCTCAACTACTATGAGAAATACACCCTCTGTGTTACCTCATATAATACATCTGGTCTACCTCACATAATCCATGAAATAACTAGGGACAAAGGGAATAAATTCAAATATACTGATGTTCAAACTCCTGCTATGCTGTATCTAATATAGTACTTTTTGATCTAAGACTTTGATGAAACAGAATCTATGCAACATGAAACAGTAATTGGTAGACAGACTGTAAGAGGAATAACATGAAACCTAGTGTTGGTACTCTTTCATCGATCTAATAGAGCATTGAATACCTTACGACTTTAATATGGAAATTGCATTTTTTAATTAACCATGAATTGAGGGTACAGCTAAAAGTGATTGCTAGTTTAATATTATTTATGAAGACAAACATTAACCTGGGTACAGCTTTTCTAATGACTTCCTTATGTGCCTTACCCACCAGAACATCTAAGTGGGCAAGGTACAATGACATGGTCTAGCATATGTTCTTTTATTTAGTTGCTGTGAGATCTTGGAACTTATGAAACTCAGCTGTGAAAAAGAGAAAGTGCATCAGTCATACATCAGAATGTCAGCCTGATGTTAAATGAGTTAGTATGTGTAAAGTCTAAAAGTCTTCATATATGTGTGTGTATATATATATATATATATATGTGTGTGTGTGTGTGTGTGTGTATATATATATATATATATATCAAACAGTATATTTTAATTTTGCAAAAATTAATTGCAATTCAATGAGATTTGGTCAACGGTAGTGAGAATTCCATCCAGTTTAAAATTTTTTACTGTAATAATTTATTCATAAATCATTAAATTATACCATATGGCATGAAATAATATCAGGATTATTTTATGGAGATTGTATAGAAAATCAAGAGCCATGTTTCAGACAAAAGGAATTCAAAGCAAATCTCAAGAATTTAACTAAGATCTATATCTACATTCTGAAGTTACTGATTTCTCCAATCCTATAAAATAAAATAAATCTGATTAACTCTAGAATTTAATGCAAATAGAGAAGATGAGATACTTTAAAACAACTATCATAAGGAGATTTATTTGTAGAAGTAAATATAATACTTATGAAACAGATGTAACATCGACATAAGCTATTTCCAGGAGGGGTGCATTTTTTTTTCTTTTCAGTGAATGCTTGAAGGTTTCCTTCAAGCTCTTGGTTAATCTATTGATCTGTGAAGCACAGTGCACTCTAGGGAAGCAATTCAGTTGACGTTAAATCAACTGATGAGATGAATAATGATCATACTATTTGGTAATTAAACGTCTTACAAACCTTTTAAATGACTACACATCAAAAGAGTCAAATGAGGTCAAGCATATTTTATTTTTTTATTCCCAAACTAATGCTATTAACAATCTTTAAAAATATCAAGACTACAAGGGCATACTAAAATTAATTTAATCTATTTAAAGATAAGGTATGCAGTAGCTAGCTTACTATTTGATTACATGTAAAATATGTGTTCTGCATTCAGAGTTATTTCTATTCTTGTGTTTTGTTTTTAAGGATTTTTATAGAAAATAACTGAAACTAAATTTTTAGGATGAGCAAGAATAAGAGAAAGTCCTAACCAGTATTAATAAATATGAAGTATAGTAAAACTTATACCATTTACAAAAAAATAATTTCAAGCAAGGTTTTCAGGATATAATTACAAATTCCATTAAGGTTATTAAAGGAAAATTACTTTTAGTAAAATTGATACATTTAATTTATCTTGTCATCTAACATTGAGAATCTCCCAACATATATGTACTTTTCTCAAAGGGATTAAATATTAAAGTTTTAAATGTAACAAGATAGGGCTGGACTGATGGTTCAGTGGTTAAGATCACAGGTTGCACTTCTTGAGAACAAAAGTTTGATCCTAGCACCCAAACTATTGGTAACAACTACCTATAACTCCAATTCCAGAAGATATGATGCCATCTTCTGGCTTCTACAGTGCTGAACACATATGTTGCCCAGATACATATGCTGGTAAACACCAATAAACATAAAATAAAAATTAGTAAGTCCTAAAATCATTTAAGTGTAAGTAAGTATACACTCACAATAAAGGTCTTTGAAAAGGGCTTTGTAAACTCTCAGAGAGTTGCTTTACAATATCATGAACTCAAAATCATACAGTAAGAAATTCTAAACCTTTAAAGCAGAGGCACCAATCTGAAATTATGTAAATTATAATGTACTATACATATTTAACATACCATTAAATAATCACTTCTTTATTTTAATCTTTTACTTATGAATCATTAAACCATAAAAATACCCAATACAATTATAATTAAACCTAGATCATTTCATCATTTTTGTTAGAAAATAGGTTATTCTGTTAAAATTCAACTTAATATTCTATATTTTAATAAATGATAATGTACAATTATCATTATACAATCAAAATGGGTCATGAAACTGACCAAAATCTAAACAACAAAAATAAATCTGTCCAAATACTTCATGGAAAAAATATATTTCTCAAACGTGGAAAGGGTGGAGATATTCTGATATCTAAAGTAGAGGTGCTGGCAGTGCCAGGAATGCTGTATCATATCCATTTTCTCTTTTCACACTCATGTTAATCAAGTCAATACAAGCATCCCTCAACTGATTTTTATTAGTTAAATGTTACTTTAAAAAATATGTTCTTTAATAATTCTTTCTTATTTCTGAATCATATGTCAAAGTCTCCCTTTGTTACTAGCCTTCACTGATACTCTCTTACATATATACAGCATTTCTTCACAATCATATGCAATACAAATTTCAAACAGCTCATTCTTATCTTTCAAAATACTGCATTTCAGAAACTTTATAGAAGTTTACTGTAAAGTATCTCTTTTGTTTAAATCATATTACAGCAGTTGAACACAGATTTGATCTTGAGACAAAGCTCACAAATCATTTCAGAACAAAGATTCATCAGGGGGAGTTCTGAAATTAGAAGAAGGATTTTTGTTTGCAATAACTTGAAAGATTGTAAATAAGTATGAATGAGTTAGCTGTTTGTCATTCATGACATAATAAAGAATAAAGTATTTCCATTTTGATCAAGTCACAGGAATGGCATATACAGATTGATCAGGCTAGCCCTTCTTGTCCTGGGAATACTTTTATTCCTGCCCATTATGTTAAAGTTTGTCTCTAACTACATCAACAGGCTGGCAGCCAAAGTACATGAATTGAAACTGATAATGGACCCCCAGACAGAGTTATTAATTTAACAGGCTGGCAAGCCAAGGACAAGTAAAATTCTGCACAGAGCCTTACCAAACTAAGACAGAAGTGCATTGCTTTTGATAATTCATATTTCATAATGGGTAAGGAAGGCATTCTTGTCAGAATAACAAGGTTCAGTCTTGTTAACAAAATAAAAAAGGAGGAGAGGTGGAGTGCCTTTGGGGCTGCTTGGCAAGAAGCTGACACAGGCCAAGGACAAGGAAATGAGCTGCTTGGGAGGAATATGACATTGGCCAAGAAAAGGAAGCGGGCTTCAGGTAGGTATCTGACATTAGGCTAGAACAAAGAAGTAATTTCAAGTAGGAATCTAAGTCTTAGGCTACAACAAATAAGTAATTTCATGCAGGAATCTAAATATTAGGCTAGAACAAAGAAATAATTTCAGACAGAAATCTAAATTTTAGGCTAGAACAAGGAAATAGACTTCAGACATGAAAATGACCTTGGGTTGGGACAGGAAAGTAGGCTCAGATACTTTGGTCATCCTGATAAGCCTTTAGAAACAGTGATCACGAGACTGTTTTTGTAATTGGGTTTAATGCCTTGCTTTTTCTTTGACTATTTGTTTTTATTGTATTGCTTATTCCTTGACTATTTGCATGTATTTTATTGCTAGACCCTCAACCTAGAACTGACCTTAATACATGCATGTAATCAAAATGGTATAAAAGGATAAAGGAAGAGGGGGTATAGGATAGGGGGTTCTAGGGAGGGGAAATGGGGAAAGGGATGACATCTGCATTGTAAATAAATAAAATATCCAATAAAAAGAATTTCCTTTATGAATAACTAAAATTTATGTTTTTATAATCATGTTCAACTGACTAAATGCATATATTTTGTACCAACCCCTATATGTGTTTATTTAATTTTCAAGAATATTTTCATTTTCAGACCATTTTTTATTTGTAAGTAAAGTATATTATATAACTCAGAAATTGCTTCATGTGGATTAAGTTAGTTTCCAGCTGCTTAATAACCCTGATTCAACCACTTAAAAGTTGTGTAACACTGGCAGGTTTCTTCCCTTTTCTGATATCCACTCTTTCATCCTTAAATTGAAGCTAGTGAAAACAATAAACATCCAAAAAGACCAGTAGCACATGTATCTAGGACTGAATTAATTTATGTGAAGTTAGAACCCAAGGCACTGAAAGAACACCAATAATGACAACAAATTATATAACAATATAAACAGAGAAATGTATTTTTAGAATTCAGTTAAGCACAAGAGTAGTAGCAAATGAGGAATGGGTAGAGAAGGGGTAAATGTCAAGAGAAGTACAGGTTCTTGATCACTAAATGTGGCTGGAAGACTACAGATACTCTCATTTGTGGTTCAGAAAATTTCTGAATGTCTACTGCCAAAGAAAGACATTTTACAGTCTCAGTATTATCGTCTCTTTATTTAAAAAAATTCAATTAATATGTACTTTATTAAGTTGCAGGCAAATTCAAACTTAGACTTAAAATGAAATCAGTGGTTGGAATTCACAATGAGATGTACCTCTGGATAGAAAACAGAATTTGAATATATGCTGACTAATATGAAAGAAATGCATATACAATACCAGAATGAAAGAATGTTCAGAAGCTAACATATGAAAGTATTTATCAAATACTGGATAAATAATTGTATTCTATATTCTATCATATAAATTAAACTACAATGTCTCTTTCAGTTTTCTTCCAATAGAACACAAAACATACCTACTCTTAGTCATTTTACATATATCTAGAAACAGAGACACTGGGACCCTGAGAGTGACTAAATCACAGGGAAGAAACATAGTCAAAGTCACTGTCAAGTATCAAAGTTTCTCTCGACTGTTAACAGAGATTAAATGGAAAAAAATCTCAATCATTTCTTTAAGAATGTGGTGGTAGAAAATTGGTGACTAGAGGCAGGCAGCAGAAACAGGAGGATACCAGCAACAGACTGGCAACTCCTTCTCCCTCAATTATCTCACCCCAGGGCATAGATCCCTAAACCTGTAAATCCAGTGCTCCAGTCCTTTGAAATCTCAAAGCTCACCTTCAGTGACACACATCCTTCATCAAGACCTCACCCCCCATTTTTTTCCCAAAATAGTGCCAACAACTGGAGATCAAGTATTTAAATGCTGGAGACTTATGGGGGAACCACAAGCAAACCACTAAAGTATGATAGCATGCACTTGTTAGCAATTCATAGAGTTTCAGAGACTTAGGACACTCCAAGAATTTTTTTGTCCCCTAAATTATTTCAGATGATAAGGCATACAAGAATCTATTTTATATTAGTCTTTGAAAAAATTCTGAAAGTTTCTCTTCCCCCAAGCTACCAACATGTGAAACACAACAAAACCAAAACAAAATCTCACAGTACATTTCCCTAAAAAATGTTTCTAAACTTGAACACATAATCTTTATGAAAAAAACATGAAAAAAGGCACAATTTTAGGATTATTATTGCTCAGTAGTGGCCAAGAATGACAGCTATATGGAATCTTAAGATTCTGAAGTGTACTTTGGAGATTCCATCCATTTATGTTGTGTATTAAATTCTCTGAGACTACTGATCCTTGCACTTAAGTATTAAAGAAAGAAAAAAAGAAATTTCTCAAAATATTGTTGTTTTAATAGTTTTTTCCCTTTTGATTGTTCACAGATGACTTATTAATACCAAACAGCATCATAAAGTAATAATTTCATTTAACATTTTATTATACTTTTAAAAAAGTGAATCTTCTAGGTCAAATAATAACAGGAATATTTATCCCTTCTTATAATGAATACAAAACATATTCGATCTCACTTCTTAGCCTTTTTCATGGGCTTAAACCTGCCAAATTATTCTATTTGATTTCAGTGAGTTCTCTTACAGCAATCTATTTTATTTACCTTATCTTCAATAAAATGGTTCAGTGACTGTCAGCAACTCTGAGACACCCTGAGTTTCAATCAATCTTCAGGCAAAGGCATCAATCTGTATTAGACCTACTGTGCTGGGAGTTTCAGCTAGAGGTCAGAATAAGGCAGAAACAGACTAAAAATGAGAGCCAAGCTTAATGAAGCCACTGTGAAGAGAAAGGCCTCCTTTGGCGCTCACAGGCATGGGTTCTACAATATCAGGTACAGAGCTGTATACATGAAGACTTCCTTACTAAGACTGACAGCTGAAAAAGAGGCATCAATCTCCATCTCTATTTTACTTTTCCATGAAATCTACAGTTCTTGTCAGTCCTCTATTTTCTAGCAGACAATAATAAAAACACTGTTGAAATCACCAAATCCCTAAATTTTATAAGGAAGGAAAAAAATTAAAAAAAAAACAATAAACTAAAAGTCTTAAGGCCTTCTGTGGCAGTTTCATACAATTACTAATGTATCAGTAGTTGCAGCAGACCGTCTCTCACAAATTTGGGTTGCATTTTAAATATAGCGGCTGGATTAGATTTTCACTACAAACAATCAGAAAGTTTGAGTGAGAAATTATTTTTGGCAAATGATATCATTAAAGACTAATTCCAAGAAATGTGGGGTTGAACCGTTAGATGCTGTAAAAATGTCTCCCAAAGTACAAACTTTGTAATAAGCAATGCTGGTTCATATTTGATATGGGCTGTAAAAGCAGATTATTGTAATGATACTCTTCCCAGCAGATAAGACCATTAAAAAGGTACTTAATGTTCAGCTGAATTGAAAAGCAGGCCAGTTATAAATTTTGAGGGTTGTTTTTTTGCATGTAACAGTATCAATATTTTGCAAGTGCTTATTTATAAACTATAAATTTAAAATTATAAATACAAACTCTTTTTACAATAAGAAGTTGCATTTCACGGTTTTTTCTGTATTGTGAAGGATTTCTGCTCAGATACTATCCTCAAATCAGCAGCAGTGAAGTTTAGAATGATGATTTAATGTGACAGTTTATATAACACAACAAAAAAGAGAGAAAGAAGCAAAGAAAGAAAGAAGGAAAGGAAGGGAAAAAGTAAATTTGCTTTAAAAATCTGAATTGAAATCAAACACACACACACACACACACACACACACACACACGGCTATATGAATTGACTGCAATGAAGGCAGGCACAAGGCATGTAACTGAAGATTAACATGTAGGACTAATACATAGAACAAGTTAATTATTTAAGTTGTATATGATTGCAGAGAGCAAACTGGTCTGTAGTCTGGTACCATGGAAATAAGTAATGAATTTTAAAAACCATTAACCCTTAATGCTAAAATATATCTATCTGCAAACTCATGAGAGGAAGAGAAAGTCCCATTGTGGCCAAGTTGGTGGCCTCTTTTGCATAACCATCAGTAAAAGAGTGGAGCTTCTCAATCACAGAGGTAACTTCAATAGGAGGGCCAAACTGAAGCCTGCCTAAGAGCATAGAGATTGGTGATGCAGACGATGACAGCCAATCAGGAACTGCAACTTGGAGGAAAACTCTTTGTTGAGACTAATGGGAGATCAGTGGAGGACATAAAAGATGCTCCCAAAGAGTGAATTGAATGATCTTACTGTCACATTCTTTCTTGTTCCCAGAGCCCAGAGTCTAAGCTGTTGATTCTGACAAAGGGGACACTGGGCAGGACAGAGGACTCAGGCAACTAACTTTTATGATAAATAACAATGTTCCCTTTCATAGATACAATAATTTTAAACTTTAACACAGTAAATTGTTCAAATTTGGAATTGCTGCAAGGACACAAACAAATATAACAACAAAATCTGTGTTTCTAATTAATTTATTCTTCATGCAATATCTCAGCTTCAAGGGCAGATAATCCTATAAACGCTCAAGAGTAAAAGCTTCTCAAAATACACTTTTCTATTATGGTAAGCCTCTGGCAGTATGCATATGCATTATTTACAGCAATATGTAGTTAATGATCATTTAGACCTGTGGAAACGAGGACGATCACTACAAACACATCACTCCCAAACCTTAATTAGCAAGTTTCAAGCAGTTTTGGGAACTGCACAAGAATATAAATTCCCTTCCTGGAAAAAGTGTCATTTTTCAAAAGTAATTTATCTCCTGGTTCATTAATAATCTTCAGGTAATTCCTGTTTTATTTTATTTACTTATTTATTATTTCATTTATTTTATTTAATTTTAAGCAAAGCAAACAAAGATTTACTAAGGAAAACTTATTAAGAACCACAAAGCGTAGGAGTGACTCTGAAGGAGTCTGGGCTAAATGTTATTTCAACTTGACACAGGTTAGAGTCCTCTCATTTTCTCAGACTGAGAAAATGTTTCCATAATGTAGGCAACCATGCTGTGTACATCTTCTTAAATAATGATTTATTGGAGATGTCCTTGTCCATTGTTGGTGGTGCATCCCCTGGGCTAGTGGTCTGGTTCTTTCAGAAAGTAGGGAGCAAGTCATGAGAAGCAACCTAGTAAGCAGTACTCTTCAGTAGGTTTCTACCTCCAGGATCCTCTAGAGTTTTGAGTTATTGCCTTGGTTTCTACTTAGGAAACCAAGATTCAGGAAATGCAGTAGTAAAACTAACTAGGACATTAATTAGTAACAGGAGTAGAGTATTGTGACAGACCTAATTATGTTGTTTCTGGTAGGATTGTGGAAGGATGTTGGAACTTTGGGATAAAAAAAATCATTGAGTATTGAAATTTCAGTAGGCATTACTAATGGAGCTTGGGAAATAATGGTGGATGCAGCACAGTTCATTGAAGACTGGCTCGTAATGTTCAGAAGAAAATATATTTTTTGGTATTTTGCTATTTGGAATTAAGACTTTGTCTTTCTAGTCAGCTGGGGGTGAAGAATCAGCCACAGTTAACAAGAAACTAGCATCACTGAATTGAAACTTTTGCCTTATTGAGATGGATGATGGTATCTAGCAGGAGATGAGAAGTCACTAGTAATTAAAAAAAACCATCAGCATTGAGGTATAATATTCTTGGGTTATTTTCTCAGGGGGAGCACACAGAAGCTGTGCTCCAGAGACATCCAAGGTTGTACATGTTGTTGGCAATTGAACTTGGTAGTTTAAGAGTAACCCAGGATATACTGGTTTTGAAAGTATGAAGAGTTTTGAAGATGATGGAGATGATCTGAGGCGTGGCTCTGTGAAAGACAGGAAGATTCTACTTGTGAAAGTGCCACCTCCATAGCAGCTGAAACCCCAGGATTGAATGTCATCATGAACAGAACCTAAGGGTAGCTTATTAGTGAAAAGGGTTACAGTTAAAGCTACAGCAGAAGAACCAAATATTTTAGATATGGTAGTACCATAAGATTGCTGCCAAAGACAGCAAAGGCAATAGAGTGGAGACAGCATGAAGAGAAGAGACAAGCTGTATGTTCTTAGGCTTTAGGAATAGTCCAGAAGATCAGGAATGAATCTCTCACATTGGACACTGAATTACTTTCACTGTTGAAGCTCGTTTTGCTTTCTTTAGATTGTGAATCTGTCATGGCTATACCCTATTAGAATAAGAAATTATGTAATTTGGATTTTACAAGGGCCTGCAGTTTATAAAATTTGAATTTTTAAAGAGATTTTAGATTATTAAAGAAAGAGGATTTATAAAGAGACTGAATTTTAATGTTTTTGAATTTGTAAAGAACATGGGACTTTTAAGTTTACAATGTGTTTTATATTGTGATACTTATTGATAAGTCATCTTGGAGATAAGCATAAGAGAAAGATTATTATTCAATAATGTTGTATCAGTGTTTCAACAGGGAGGTTTGATTTATTTTAATATGAATCAAAGTATCTCTGAACCCATACAAGTACATATTTTTTTAACAAGAGGAAGCAAAGGATAACATCAAAAGTAATTCTCAAACTTGAGTAGGTCAGTGTAACCATTAACTTTATTGTGAACGCTAATATCTCACATCATACAAAATTTTAGGTGGTAAAAAGCTAGTGTTCCAAAATTTTTAGTACTAATTATTAGCTATGAACCACAGGTAAATTACTTTTGCAAATCATTTGAGTTCTTTGTTGTCTCAATTCTCTACTTGTCAAATGAAGATTACAGCCTCAGCCTTACTTCATAAAGACAATTAATGAGATAATGCATTCAAAGCAGGTCACATCACTTTGAAAATTATAAAATTTTGCTAAAAGTCCAACAATCTTGTGTTCTGTATTTTATAAGGTGATAAAGTTGGTAAGATAACTACATCACAAACTTAGATAAGGTACAAAATGAAATAAGTGGAAACATTTAACTCTGAGAGATGTAGACTTGCATACATCTCTCAGTGAGGTTATGATGACTCAATCTGGAGAAAGGCCTAGAAATGAGAATTGAGCAATTTATGAAAAAATGAGGACTCAAGGCTTGCCTGTGAAAAGGGAACCTACAGAGGAAAATAATTGAAGAACTCAAGGCATAATGATTCTCTCATTTGGGGGGATTTCATTTAAAATAAAAGAGAGAAAGAAATTAAGGATGAGAGTTGATATTACAAAAGACATCTGAAATAAAATTTTGTGCTGGGCATAGCAGTAGCACAAGTTTTTAATCATAGCACTAAGGAGGCAGAGGCAGGAGAATCTCTGGGAGTTTGAGGTCAGTCTGTTATATATACAGTGAGGTTCAGCATAGACTGAGATAAATAGTAACACGGTATCAAAAAAAAGGAATCTGTTTTTTTCCACTTCTTATCCAAATATTTAATTAGATCCAAAAATGCTTAGCCCCCAAGATAGAGGAAAATCGCCTCATTCAAGGTAGTCTGGCCATGGAGTTGCATACACACACATACACTTAAATACACATATATGAGTGTATATGTACATATTGTATGTGTTTAAATACATATATATAAAGTACATACATATACATCCCAAATACAGTTCAACAGTAACATGGAAAACATAATTTTATATAAATATTAGAGATTGAAAATCTTCTTTGTTGGCTTTGGAAATATCAAGAGAAACTACAATGAAATTTAAAGATGTATAATATTATTAAGAAAATAAACTCTTCCTGAACAGTTGAACTTTATAGCAGTAAAATTGATTTAGAAATGGTCCAAACAAAGTTCAGGAAGTAACTCATATTTTTAAGAGAAGTTTTGCTGCTATTTTTATGTGCTCCCTCATAGTTTTCTCTGTATGTCTGGGTCCCTTGACAAAGTCAATATAAGTTATATTTATCTAACATTATGTCACGGATAAAAATTAGTGGTCAAGTGCTTACCTAGCATGTGTCTGACACCAGGTTTAATCTGCAATAACACACACACACACACGATCATGAATATACACACACATGGACTCACACACATATACATGCCCACTAGTAATACTGAAAATTCCGGCTCTCAGAAGCCAATAACAATAGTAGCAAAAATATACCAAGTGATATTTCTTGCACAGTCATGTGTTTTCAACAGTTCAAAACAAAGTTTCAAATTCTTCTTTGATAATATTTAAAAAATGAGAGCTATGAGCCAGAAAGGAGGAAGCTGGAGATCCAGTCACATCAAGAGTAGTAAGAAACCCTATGACTACAGTTGGACACACCTCTGTGGTCCATTAGAAACTCTATTGCATTGGATAAATAAATTTAACAAAAATACTAAAAAGTAAAATAAACATTAAAATACTAGGAATAAGGAGCAAAAGAGAGCTATTACAAAAACATCGCTTACCTTTCTCTTCCCAATCTTCTACACACTTTTCAAGTCAACCTCGGAGTGGATTCCTAAGTACATTCAGCCCTAGCATCACATTGGAGGAGGAACCCTGTGAGTAGAGATAAATAACTGTTACCACTTTGAAAATTAGCCTTGTATATGTGTCCCAATTAGTACAGCCATTAAACAAAACAGAGCACATTCAACCCCCAAAATGTATTGCTTATTTCATTCATAATTTGTAAATCATCAAGTCAGTGTGAAAAGCTATAGATTTACTTTCATTTTTAGAACTTTAAATCTCATTCTTGAGAGTACACAAGATGCCTTGTCAGGAGGTTCATATTTCATTCCTCATCTTACATATATTTGGAAAGTTTCACTTTTTATGCTTAAATTTCATACTTTATAAAATAAAATTATTTGTTTTTAAGATCCCAACACAAAACATGACTAATTTCAATTGTCTCTTCAGCACATACTTAATAAATCATGTAAACCTTTCCACAAGTAACAAATTGGTAGTAATCATTTTTCTCTTTTTAGCACATTATAAGGCTTATTATTTCAAGGATAATTTGAATTTCTATTTTCCCATCCTATCTCCTACTCGGTAATTTTTTTTCCTGGTGTCTTCCTCTTTAATCTGAAATACTTGTCTCATAATCTTTCTTTGGCTAAATATATTTGTTTGATAAAGACATCAAACTTTGTAGGACTTATTGTTATACAGATAGAAAAATAATTTAATCTACCCATCTATTCTGATGAATTGGTAATTACGCCATAGAGAGCTGAATCAAATCTATAGTTGGAACTGGAATATGACGGAGTACCGTGCTTGATCAACGTCTGATCCAGGCATTGAACTGGTATGAGTAGCATCATACACAATCTCTATTAAGAATCCGGACATTACTATTTTTTAAATAAGATATTTTAATGCATTTAAGCTAAATAAACCTTTGTTTCATGAAACCTTAGTAGCATGAACGGCTTGTTAACACTGAAGGGACATGTTTGAATTACAGTGGCAGTTGTTCAGTGCTACTGTGACTCTTCCTCAAGTGTCACTGGTTTTCCACAGTGCCTTAAGTCTTCTTCAGATCATATTTCCAACCATCATGTTAAAAACAACACTTAAGATAGACTGATGACATAAACTGCTAAGTAATTCAACTACTGCCCATTGTACCCTACCATTTGTTGTTCTCTCTCTTACCTACATTTCTCTCAATATGAAGATTTTCCACAAACATGGGCTTACTCTTTATATACATTCCTTATGTTACTATTTCTCCCATAACCATTTCTGTATGACACCAAAGTTTATTAACTTATTATTAAAATATAGATGTCTAGATCATTTAATTCATATTGGATTATTTTTCTTTTCCTACATTCATAGTAAACAAATTTCAAATCACTCTACTAGTTTTCCTCAAGGTGTTGCATCATAGTGACTCATGTTCTTTCTCTAAAGTAGATAACCATAGTTTTCTAAGAAATAACGTTTGCTAGAAGCCACACAGTACATAAATTATTTTAAAGATATTTTATTATTGCTAAAATACTCGAAAGGCTTAGAAGTAAATTCTACAGTAGTCTGTTTTTTTTTTGCATTAGGCATTCATGTGAGATAAATATGATAACATCAATTGTTTATAGAAACACTGTAAATAAGAAAATAAATAGGTAAAATATGAAGATTAAACAGTTATTCTTTCTCATAGGTGTTGTGACCTTGGTTTATTGCTTATGTTAATTGGTTTCCCAAATTACACAGGAATTCATACTTCTACATGTAAGTCATGGTGGGTCTCTGCCTCCAGTTGATTCTAATTGATAAAGTTGCTGGAGGCCAATAGCAAGGCAGGGAGGCAGAGGTGGGACTTTAGATTTTCCAGGCAAGGGAACCCAAGGAAGAAGAAAGAATTGTCATTGCCATGAAAGGAATAAGAAGCAAGATTGAGAGCTACAGAAGCAAAAGCACACAACTATGTAAAGAGCTGAGGAATAGCAGCCCCAGCACCCCTCCTGACAGCTGCACATAATCAATCAGATACTATACAAACTTTTCTTGACTCTCCTTACTGTAGAGAGCAACCAGATGTCTAGGTCTGCCTACCATGAAGTACAAATGATCAAGAATAACTTCTCTTTTGGAGTTATTTTTCCTATCAATTCATCCATTCTTACCTACAAAAGACCTTTGATGTACATAGCCATCTATACTATTCTTCGCCATTTGATCCTCTGATAGTAATCAAAATTCTGCATCTAGTTGTCCTGTTTTGTTGAATAAGGGACAAATGGAGCATAAAGAAGAAAGAAGAACACTGTGAGAGACAGAGAAGTGAAAGAAATGGAAGAAAGTTTTTATACCATCTTAAAATTCGAACAGAGAGTTGAGGAAGAAACATTTGCCCCATACCTTAGCTCTCCCACATGCAGCAGGCCTGTTTACCAGTATGATTATTTATAGAATCAAAATTGCTTCCAGTAATTCCAATGGCATTCTTTACAGAATTAGAGGCACACACACACACACACAAACACACACACACACACACACGTTTTATATTTCTATGTTTTGACGTCTATCTTAAAAATAATATTATGGGAGTCCAGAGTAAGGGAAGCAGCACATATCTGATTCCTGCCTGCTGTTGGGGATCTTGTACTTCTGTTGGTTTGCTTGTCCAGCCTCAGAGTGATGGTTTTTGTCTTATTTTATTATATTTTATTTTGTTATATTTTGTTGTTATCTCTTAGAAGCGTGTTATTTTCTGAAAGACAAGGAAAGGGAGTGGATCTGGAGGGAGGGGAGGGAGGAAAGATCAGGGAGGAATAGGGGGAGAAGAAACCATAATCAGGATATATTGTATGAGAAAAGGATTTATTTTCAACAAAAGGGGAAAAGTAAATTCATAGAAAGAATAACGTACTCCAGTGATTTTTAAAAGACAATGAAATACCATGTGGAAATGCCCACTGTCTTAATTCAACACACCACAGTGTTACTTTTAGTTTACAATTTCAAATAAAATTAATTAGGGATATGTATTGTGGAATACTGCTTTAAAAAGCTGATGTGATGACTTTACCATTATTTTAAGAGGATCAAAGGACCGAAATTCTATATTTTGTGTTTACTAATAGGTTCATATTATAGTGATGACATGATATTCTGCAAAAGAAATGTATACACATGTATACTGAAGAGTTAGGTGATAGGAGATTTCTTCTCAGATTGGTTCACAAATTAGTCTTTTGTCACTCAAATAGATTACAGGGGTGGGACTATTGTCCTGGTTGTTAAGGAAAGTTCCTTTAATTGAAATAATGTCAAACACACTACCATCCATCCACATCGGATAAAACATATGTACAACAGAGTATGCAAGTTATATTCCAGTTATAGTGATCTACGCTCTGGTTAATAGCATAGGGATATAAGAAAGTAAAGTAAATGATACTTCACGTACCACCAAATTATTTTCAAAACATCAATGAGATCTATTCAGAGACATTGAGGTAAAATAAAGCTTGCCATGAAAGAGCAGTTTCACTGAATATTGGTTAATATGAATACGGTTCAAAATATTTACTGAAAAGTGTGGTAGTTTGTATAGGAATGGTCCCCTTCAAAACACATGTTTGAATGCTTGGCTCATAGTGAGTGGAACTATTAGAGAGGAGGCCTTGTTAGAGGAAGGTGTCACTGTGGGGCATGGTTTTAAGGTCTCATGTGCTCATGCTATGCCCAGTGTGCCAAACAGTTACTTCCTGCTAGTTATAGATCCAGATGTTGAACTTTCATTTCACTCTCTTATCACCATGTTGCCTGCAAGCCAACATGCTTTCTGCAATGACTATAACAGACTAAACTGCTGAACTGTAATCCAACACTAATTAAATGTTTTCCTTTATAAGGTTTTCTGTGGTCATGGTGTCTCTACACACCAACAAAAAAATTAACAAAGACAAAGAGTAAGACTATTTTATTTAGAGTCATTGTTTAATACTTGTTACATTTTTTGTAGAAACACTATAAAATGTTTAAATATAAACTTTAGAATGATGATTCTGTCAAAGAAAATAAAAATCATAATTAAATAAGAAAACAGGACAATAATATTGCTAACACAGGGGGAGGACAATCAGACTATATAAAAAGGTACCCTGCTATGAAAATTACTTTTATGACCTTCACTAACAGCAAAAATAAGGGTACCCAGTAGAATAGCATAAAAATGCATTGTCATATGTGCTTAAAATATGTAAAATACTTTACACATTTATGCTTCCTTTAAATTTATTTCCAAATATCATAAAGCCCCTTTGTTCCTTGAGTCCTTGCTGTTCTGGACACCAGCTATGTATAAAACCTGTGCTCAGCTGAAGACACAGAAATAAAGACATTCTTTCTTTTGATTGTGCTTTAAGAATAGGGTCTGAGTATAGTAAGTACGGATTTGAATGACTGATACTTTCCAAGATGAAAATCGGTGAAGTAAATTTGATGCAATGTAAGCACAAAAAGTTCGTGATACTATTTGCCAAGTGAAAAACATTATTAATGAGTTAGGTATAGGAAGTGACATACATGCCAGACGCACAATGAAATATCTTCAATTGTCTTACGACAACAAAAAGAATTCTTGTAGACTTAAAAATGAAGACTGGTATATCTATAGTTTTGTTGCATTTTGTAAATACTACATAAACTTGCCTATTTGAATGTCACTGAAATCTACAAAAAGGTTCAGGAAAATAACGGAGCTTCTCTCTGTCAGAATGCATAAGGCAATGTGGTAATTTGAGAAAATTGTCTATGTAGCCAGTGTCTTGATTCCAGAGCTGTGCTGATATCACTGTTTAAATTCAACACAGAGAAGGAATACTCAAATCTTAGCAAAAGTCTTTTAGTCTGCATAAGCAAACTTATGATCATTAGCATACAGCATTTCCCACTGAGATATTGATATTGATAAATATTGCATCAGATGTATAAGCCTAGATGACTTGAGATTTCAAATTCGGTTTACTACATGCTACATAATCATATCCCCAATTGCTTCTTTAGAAAGTTTATAGTCCCAATCTTTGCCATTTTCTCAGCTTCTATTACAAGAAAATATATTTATTAATAGGTATTGAACCTACTGGGGTTTATGATATAATTTTTAATAGTATAACCAGCATATGATCATTTGTAGAATAGTATTTATTTACTTGATGCTGTATGGATATTAAAGTTTTGAACTAAGAAAACTCTGACTTCTATTATCCCCAGTTATTTATTCCATGCTTTCTTCTCCTGCATTGGCTACTAAGTTGAGCTTCTATTTACATTGATCTGCCTTTTCTAAGCAACTTCAAACACCTCAACAAATGAAATAAATATAAAAAGTATCTCAGGGATGCATGTGTTGACAGCTTGGTATTCAGATGATGACACAAATGAGCGAAAAATGGGATCATGAAAGTGATGAAGCATCAGTGGATCATTCTATTGATGAGCATTGGTGGAACACTCCGTTCATGAACTCACAGTTGCATGGGCTACTGCTGAGTATGGGAAGCCTGGAAGATGTAAAACTTGTCTTTAAACTTTAATTCTTTGTTCTGTTTCATGTCTGTCCTAATCTGAATATATCTTGCAAATTCACCTTTTTTGTCACAAAGTTCTCCCTCACATAGGCCTAAAAGCAGTGTTTCAAACCTCTGAAAGAATGGAAAGAATTACAAATCTTTTCTTTTTTCTTTATTTGTAACTTATTTTTGATAAGCTAGCATACTAGGTTGAAATATTACTTTTTTCATAACATCTAAACCTCTATCTTGAGTGTGACATATTTTAAATGAATGATGATACTACATGAAAGACGGCAGGAAGACATTCAGGTTATATTGCAATTATAATGAATTTACATTAACTATAAAGTAATATGGAGTAATTTGAAAGTGAATATGGACTTGCTGTCAGTGATAATTGCTAACTCTATGATACAAGTAAAAATGCATTACGTAATATGCCATTACAGCAGGTTTTACAATAAAATATCTCATATACAAAGTTATCTTTCTTATTTACTAGTAACAAATGGAGAAATATTTGAAATTAAAGCC
Organism: Grammomys surdaster; assembly: GCF_004785775.1. Taxonomy (NCBI): domain Eukaryota; kingdom Metazoa; phylum Chordata; class Mammalia; order Rodentia; family Muridae; genus Grammomys; species Grammomys surdaster. The sequence goes on along the minus strand of NW_021620899.1, from coordinate 6,511,524 downwards.
TTATAATATTCATGCCAGCTCCCTCCAAAACAAGATAATTAGGTATAACTCTAATAATCTATATACACAATCCTTATTAGAAACCACAAATGTAATTTTTTTTAAAAATTAAAGAGTATCTGAAGATGCAACACTGTCAGCAGATCTTCCTTCTAAAATTTATAAATTCAGTTCAAACCCAGAAAAAAATCTAAACTCAGTACTTTTATGTATACTGACAAACTGATTCTGAATTTGAAAACAGAGGCAAAAATCTTAAAATAGTCATACTGTATCAAGGAAAGTTTGGAAACTCAAAAAGTCCTACTTCAAGGCTTACACTACAGCTTCAGTAAGAAAGACAGTATGTTGTCAGTGTAAGAAAAGATCAATGGAACAGAATAAAGCTACAAAAATAGAACCTCACCCATAGAGTCAACTGATATTTGACAAAGGCACAAAGATAGTTTTTTCAACAATTGGTGCTGGAAAAACTGGAAAACTATGAATCTATACACAAACCTTCCATGTTTCACAAAACTTTACTGTCTGTGGATTATCAGTCAAGGTGTAAAACCCAAAGCCATAGGACTGGCCAAAGAGAGTAAATTGGAAAGTGAATAAACTTTGTTTACATTATTATCTTCTAAGCTACATCCCCAAGGATGCAATCTGGAGGACTCTAGATTAGTTGGACATCAGTAAAACTCAAAACTTCCACTTCATAAGTCACTGTTAAGACAAGGAAAAAGTGAACAATGTTCGGAGACAATAACTAAACAGACTAATTTAATAAAGAACATTTATACAGAATAAGCAAAAAATTCTTCAACAGCAATTATAAGTAAACAAAAAGAAACATCACTATTCTAAAATTTAACCATGACCACAAAAATATGTTAGCAAAGTAGTTTTGTGGATAGCACGTAAATACATGAGAACGTAGACAGTCTGTACTTGGTATGATGGTTGAAACCAGATTAAATGAAAAGTAAAGAAATATGAAATCACTATACACTTGGTAGAATGACCGTATCATAAAACATGAATGCCCTGAAAGTTCATAAAATGTGAAACTTCAGGAATCCTAAGCCATTGCAGGTGGGAAAGCCAAACATCCCATTTTGGGAGACAGTTTAACAGTTTCTTAGAAACTAAACATTCATTCACTGTGCTAACGAGCAATTGTCACCTTTTGTATTTATCTAACTGAACCAAACACATGTGCAGATGGGAAATGAGTGTAGATGCTTATGGGAGGTCCATTCATATTTGCTAAATTTGGAAGCAGTCAATATGTTTTTCAAAAGGATATTAGGCAAAGAGAGTTTTGCTATAATCAGACAACTGAGTATTATCACTAGTAACCATGAGACTGTGACAACTTAAGGCTGACTTGGCATTTCCTTCACAAAATAAATTAGGACATTACTTTTTAATTTATCTTCAGAGAAATTCTTAGGATGAGAGCAGAGAACAGCCGCATTCTTTGCCAAAGTAACACAAGAATGATTTGTAGCTCAGTTACTCACATTGTTCCCTTTTGAAATCTCTTGATTTGGGCCTCCATAGTTGCATGCTTCTCTGTTTGTCTTCCAAGACCCTAGTAAGATGCCTATTAAGCCTCATGTTCTACATCTATTGGTTTTCTAGATCAAATCCTAAAATCTTCTACATTCCTCCCCAAATAAGCACCGACAGGTATATCAGTTATCATTCCACTTGCTTGTATTAACTTCTGGTTTAGTTGTATATTTGTTCATGTAATAAAACACCATGAGCAAGGCATATTATAGAAGAAACCCTTAATCAGGCTTATGGTTTCAGAAGGCTGGAGTCCATCACAGCAGAGTAAAGGCATCGTGCCAGAAAAAACTATTGAAACAATAAAGCCTGCCCCCAGTGGCATATCTTCTTAATTAAGGCCACAGATCCTAATCCTTTCCAAACAGTTCCATCAACTAGGGGTCAAGTATTCAAACATGTGAGCCTTTGGGAGTACCTCTCATTCAAATAGCTACAGCATATTAGAAGACACAATGTTATTCCTTCCATTTAGACAGATCACTCTTTTTTTTTTAACCTGTTATTTTTCTGCTTTTTTTTAATGGATATTTTCTTTCTTTACATTTCAAATTTTATCCCCTTTCCCAGTCCCTCCACTCCCGATACCCTCTATCCCCTACACCCTCCCCTGCTTCTATGAGGGTGTTCCCCCACCCACCCACCCACCCACCCACTCCCACCTTCCCACCCTCAAATTCCCCTACACTGGGCATCGAGCCTTTGCAGGACCAAGGGCCTCTCCTCCCAGCGATGTCCAACAAGGCCATCTCTGCTACATATGCAGCAGAAGCCGTGGCTCCCTCTATGTGTACTCTTTAGTTTGTGGTTTAGTCCCTGGGAGCTCTGAGGTGTGTGGTTGGTTGACATTGTTGTTCTCACAAACAGACATAAAATGAGTTATATCTCAATGGACAGTTGATAGCGATGAATCATAGATAGACCCACAGGATTTCAAAAGTACATCTTAATTGACTCATTCAAGACACATAGTTTATTAGAAAAACAATAAAATATCAAAGTAAAATTTAAAACTAGAACAAGATCAATTTTTGCTGTATCACATAGAAACAACTTAACAATAACATCTTCATTTTGCACTCTAAATAAAAAAGAACTTTTCTATCTACAAATATTTTAACTAAAAACAATCATTTTTCTGTCTCTATATATCTATCATTAGTAAGACTGATCTTCAAATTATTAATATTTATTTACAAATCTATACTTTCTCTTATTCTTCCCCAGTTAAACTGTAAACTCCAATTCATGCCAAACTCTGTTTCTTCTTGTTATCTTATACATAAAGTACATGTCCATTTGTTTGTTTCAAATAACTATTTAAATTATAAGAAACTTGGATGATAAACATGTAATTATAGAATATACAAAACCAGAGGACTCAAAGTTATATGAGTAGCATGTAATATACCTGAACATGGTGGACTGATTCTTTTGTACAGTATTTGATATGCGTGCTTGATCTGATTCCTTCAGAACAAAAGAACTACTCCATCCATAACTTTTGACTCTAGTTCATTTATGATAAATTCCATAAAAAGCATTTTCTTTAAATTAATTATTCATTTCCCTACTTTTGATATGCCTCCAGCAAATCAGTACTCTGAGCACTGGAAATACACCAACAACTCAACTCATAAACACACATGAGTTGCTGCTCTTGCTGCTGATTCTTTATAAGGGGTATCAGTGACAGTCACAATATCAAAAGTGAATGACACACTGAAAGAGAAGCTATGCCTTCCAAGAAGCTTACAAGGTCTGAACTGCTTTTCCTTCCTTTAGCCTGTAAGAAGTGGGATCACTGTCATTGACCAGAGTAAAAGTGGCAGGAACAGAGCAAGAAAGAAACAACAGCTTTGAAAATCTCAGAAACAATGTCTCTAGATTTCAACCTCAGTGGAAGGGCCATGGCTAATAGAGTTCCGAGAACATCGGGAACAATGTTTCTAGATTACAGGTCCAGTGAATGGGACATGACTGCTCTTACCTGCTATGGCCTTTCTAACAAACACTGTATCTTCACTGTGGTAAAAAAAAAAATCATTCAACTTGAATCAATACTTATATAGTAGATTGAAAAATGTAGGCATTTTTATTCAGTCTGGATTCAAGTCTGAGTGCTTGTTTGCCTAAATTCTGGTCAAATACATGTTCTAACATTCATCTGTATTTGGTATATTTGATATTAAATATTTGTAGATATTAAATATGATAGATATTCCTATCAACAAAATGACTTGAAATCCAAGTACTATATAGAAACAAATATAGAATAATTTATTACAATTATAATTACTTAAAACCTGAAATCATGGTTCACGTTTAGGAATGCATATCCACTGAACATGAGTATATAAATGAAATGAAGTAGATGTATGCAATGAAATAACATTAAGTCTTCTAAAGAAAAAAATATAAATGTAACACTATAGGTAAAGTTAGAAGATACCACTCTAAGTAACATCTATTCACAAGAGGACAGATACTATATTACTGCATATTTATGAAATAGATAAACTATTCAAGTTAAAATATATGTGTTGAACTGTACTGGGTAGAGTTTGAGTGAGTAAGTAATTAAGACCTTATGCATTAAAGGGTAGATAATTTCAAATTTGGTAGAAAAAAAGAAAATAACTAGACATAAATGATGGTCATATTTTCCAGCAATGTAAATGTAATTAATGAAATTGAATTATACTCTTTAATTTTAAAGAAGTTATACATATTTTGACATATTTATGTAATTTACATGCTAACGTATGACCAATTCTCTCAAGTTTAGATTTTTGGTACCTAAATTATAATGCAAGGAAGAGTAATTGAAAACTGCAAGAGCTTTGAGTTATATAAGATTTGCTAAAATGATGCCCCAAAACTTTTTGATAGAGAATAAAAAGTAAGTTAGAAAGGGCAATGTTCCTTAGGAGCTAGGAAACAGCTGCTTTCACGGATTGTGAGAACACCTTGCAGTGGTATACTATATAGGATATAATATAGTAAATATAGCGGCACATTATCTAGGAAGTGGGTGAGGAACATGGTAAGTTTTAAGTATAAATCTGTTTTAGGCATTTTCTGGCACATGGTCTCCTATGGATGATTAGAGCATTTAGCACCAATAATCTGCATTTAAACATTTCAGAATATTGAAATTATGTCACTGAGTTATTTATGTATGATCACCTACATTAAATACTCGAGTGAATATCACCAGAGTCAACACCTAAACATGTCTTTCTTTTTGTTGTTGCATGCACCTACCTCTAAATAATTGAAATAACTTCATCAACTAATCCAATAATTATTGAAAAAAATAAGACACAAAATTTGTTAGAAATACAAAGACTGTATTATACTTTCCCACAATTTAAAAATGATAAGTAATAAAAACACAAATAATAACTAGAAATGCTCGTGCAATCTATGGAATGAAATGGAAAATATAGAAAGACTTTATAAAAGAGAATTCGACCTAAGCAAAAAGGTATACATTTTCTTTAAACAAGGGGTGAATAAAAAAATACGAGTTTATTTGGAGAAATTAACAAAAATGGGATGGTCACATAAGATTGTAACCAAAGTTGGTAAGTCTTTTTCCTTCTATGTTAGCTTTTAACTTTTAAGCATTTTAAAGAACCTGACACCAGAAAAGCTTCTGTTTGTGTGGATAGTGTACATCACCATTTACTTTTCAAAATAGAGAAAATTTAAATCATAATAGCATACAAGTAAACATTGTACTAACCAACATATCGATGATAATCATTAAATATTACTTCAGGTTTAGATAATCCTCTTGTATAGTCACAGTTATGAAAAACGAATGCATGCTATAAATGTAAGTATGAAAGCAGTTTTGAGTGTGGGCACCTGAAAGCGATTTCAGGGACTCCTTAATTTCCATAGACTCACATTAAGATTTGCTGATGTCTCATGCCATAGTGATTATAATTCTGTCTCAGAGTCCCCATAGCTGGGTAGAACTGTTGGTTGCTTCCCTCCCTTAGAAGCTTGCATGGTACCTTCTGGAACCATGAAAGCTAATATTCAGGAAGGAGGTATTTAGGTCAGTACCAACAAAGAGTAAGGCGGGGCTAATACAATACTTTGAAGAGAGAAAAGATGAGGAGGGAATGATGATATTATATCCTAATATCAAAATATAAAGTAATAGGAAGAAAAGACTTATGGGGTTGCAGGATGAAATGTGACTCAAGAGCCTAGGTAGACGGTTCTCAGTGTTACTGAAGACCAAAGTGTGTGTATATTTTAAAAAGTAGACACATTAAATGTTCAAGAAAGAAAGAAAGAAAGAAAGAAAGAAAGAAGGAAGGAAGGAAGGAAGGAAGGAAGGAAGGAAGGAAGGAAGAAAGGAAAGAAAGAAAGAAAGAAAGAAAGAAAGAAAGAAAGAAAGAAAGAAAGAAAGTTAGTTATTTGGTTGAAAGACAGTAATGGAATGACAGACTAGAGCCCAGTAAAAATGTGGAAAAGGTTTTCTGACAAGATAGAGTAAGTGTGTAAATATAGTCCTGAGAAACAAGGAACATATGTTTCCTACAGGATCAGTAAAATCTGCAATCATTCAGCAGGATCCTCAGGATAGTGTACTAGGAATGATAAAGGAATTCAAAAGGAAAAATGAATATCACGAAATATGTCATGTATTTTAACGTTAGAGAAAGTGGCCATTATGTCATGAAAGGAGGATTATAATAGAGGAAATTGTAAGTTAGACAGTGGTTCACACACTTAAAAAACCCAGCATCTGTAAAACCAATGCAAGTTCAGCACAGTCTTAAGATCTTCTGGGGCTACAAATAATTTAATCTGCTGATTTGTTGAAAGTGGACAAATTATAAAGTAATAAGGAAAGATACGAATTGATGCAGTTCTAAAATCAGACAGAAATCCATATGAAACTTTGATGATGACAGAAAAAGAAATGAAAGGAAAAAGGGAGGGAATGAAGAATGACCAGCATTTAGATATTAAGAAATAAAAATGGTGACGAGAAAAATCCAGAGAGAGGAGGGTAAGGGCAATGGAACACTATTTCAAAGACATTTTCAGTCCATTTCAGGAATATTAAGTCAAGAATAGACAGAGTGCTTTGCTTTTTTCGTGTCTTATATGTCTTCTCTTATAGTAACAGCTGAGTGGCTGATACATGATGCTACGGGTTGGAATGAATTAATTTTACACTCATCAGATCAGAGTAACCCAGGCCTACTTTTAACTCAAGGAAAGTGTATGTTGTCACCATTAATGAAATCTTCATTAACCTGCACTTTGTAGCATTAACATCCTAGCGTGAATTTCTCCATGGAAAGTTCAGTGCTACAGTCAAGCCTGATAACAGGAAGATAGTCATCAATGAAAATCTCATCTCTATCTTTTAGAAATGAGATCCCACCTACATCAAGGAGTGATGCTGTGAATGAGTGTGTTGTGCAACTGACTGGTATTTTAATCACATTCAGAATTTGGGTGGAGCTTTCTTGAAATATGAAAGATAGATAATCATTGTACTTACCCCTAATGATGATGTCATGAAATTGTGATGGGTGCAAGATGCATAAAACATGACAAATTTATCATGATTTATAGCAATTTCTCTACAACACCACATGCTATGTCTTCTGAAAGTTCACCCATGAGAACATTGGATCTTTCGAGGAGCTGATGAACACATCATTAATGCCACAGAGAAGACAACAGTTGGTGCCCTCTAGGAAATTATCTTCTGTGGATTAAACAGTGATACTTATTTTCCTCCCTTTGACACTGAAGTTTCTATTTCCTTCATTAACCACTTTATCAACCTTATTATGTTTATCACAATGCATTAGCTTAAGGAGCATCATTACACTCTGTATTATGTGCAAAATTTAAAAAGTAAGTGCTCCTGGACCCTCAGCCAGACAAAGAAAGAGCACAGGCATAAAACCAAATATTCAGTGAATCCACTCAACATACAATTCTAAGAATCTGCCCTTCTCAAAGTACTGTTTAAGATTATGTTACTCAGAGTACTGATATAAGATTATGTCACTTGTACATGGTCCAAATGCCAATAGTCTTCACTACCCAAGCATAAACACATTTTCAATTTAAATTTAAAAATAAAATGTTAAACAGTTAATCATATTTGTTAGACATCAGATGTCCAATAACCATACTTATATGTAGCAGAATTTTACCTGTCCAATCAATACAACAAGGAGCCTGTGATTGGGCAGGGAAAAGGAAGACAGAGCTGAGAGTTTCATAGATGGAGATAGAGGAGGAAGAAGGAAGATGGAGCAAGAGGAAGACAATCCAGATTCTGCATGGCTTTAAATAACCACAGGTAGCTATAAATATCATAAAGGATAGAGTATTTGTTTTATCTAGGTGGGCAATTTATATTCTTATCTATTGGCTCTTAAATTATTGGGTGGGCATCTTGTATTGGTGAGAGTTTATTGATATATAAATTTGAATGATTAATTGTAAGCTTCTAGAGTTTTGATTTATTGAGTTAAGGGGATTTGTGATCACCAACTACAAGGAGTGGATGGCTGCAAAGGTACAGGCAGCTCTGAGGCAGGTGAACTGGAGCTGGGAAGACTGCCATCAGGGGCTAACCTGGAAGCAGAGGCAGCAAGATCATCAGGGCAGAGAGAAGCTGGGTGTAGCCCGGGAAATTGGTGCTGTTTTTTTTTTTTTTCTTTTTTTTTTTAATGCTTTTTTATAGCATGTTTTACAAGGGGAGGGGGTAAGAAGGGCAAGGTGGTGGAAAAGTACAAAATCTTCTTGGCCTGTGCCTTGAAACATGTCATGGTCTATAAGGTACTCTGCCTTGAATTATGATCTACCTGCTGTTCTAAAGAAGATATGGTACACTGCTTGAGTTATGGTCTCCCTGCTATTCTTAAGATGATATGGTACACTGCTTTGAGTCTATCTGCAGTTGCTAAGCAGGATCTTGCAGTTGCCAAGCTTCAGAGGACATTGTGCAGGTGGGGAAAGGTAGGGGGTGAGGGTAAGGGCGAGGGTCCTGGCTTCTGGCATCTCCCCCTTCTCTGTTTAGTTAGAGAAGGCATCTTATGATCAATCCCAACTATGTGAATTTTGAATTTGGATGTCTAATTATGGGGGGTCTTAGACAAGTTCACAACCCCAAAACACTGATGTGAGACGAGTCACATCGATGGTCGAAGGCTTTAGGCTGTCGACGATGGGCAACGTCAAGGGACTCCGATGTGGGTGAAAGGAGGGTGAGAGCCCTGTCTTAGGCCATGTAGGCTGCACCCACTCCCAGCACCACGCACTCCTTTTCGGCTGCATTGGGTGGGCCCCTGGGAAGTGGACCTACAATAATCCCGTCATTGGGCTAACTCACAGCCATCCTAGTCCCTTTGTGAATGTTCAAGTTACCAACCATTTGTCAGTTTGGGGTGTAATATTGTCATAAAGGAAGGCTCCCCAATGTTAGCGGCCATATCAAGGGCGGCCTTGGTTTAGGAAAAAGTCAATTTTTGTTGTGGTGATCAAGAGGCCAAGCTCTCTAGCGAGAGAAGCGAGGACAAAGCCAGGCATACCAGGAACCCTTCTGGAGGGTGTGGAAGTCTAGCGGTCGACCGTAGGGGGAGGCAGGGGAGCTGGCAGCTGTGTCAGTCTCCTGAGGAGTCACTTCTGGATCCTCTTCAATTTTTGGCTGATGGTAATGAACTTCAACCGTCTTCTTGATGGCAGCATCAACCTGGTTCCGTGGATGGCAGGTCGCCGGCAACGATCTCTGTCTCACTCAATCTTGATGTCGTGCGCACATCCTCTCAATGAGGGTCCGTCCAGAGGGGTCCATGCCTCGAGCCCCATATCTGGGTGCACTTGACCCGACCGGCAGGTCCTAGTTATTCGTGGGGGCGAGGAGGACTGCAACCTGCTATTCTTCAGAAGATATGGTACACTGCTTGAGTTATGGTATCCCTGCTATTCTTCAGATGATATGGTACACTGCTTTGAGTCTATCTGCAGTTGCCAAGCAGGATCTTGCAGTTGCCAAGCTTCAGGGAACCTTGTGCAGGTGGGAAAAGGTAGGGGGTGAGGGTAAGGGCGAGGATCCTGGCTTCTGGCCCATCTGGATTAGAACTTCTAATAGCAGGCATCACGGGTGATTCATTTTTACCTGGGATGCTGCGTGAGTTCAAGCTCCTGGGAGTCCCTGTTTCTCTCGGTTTTCTGGGGTTGGGTACGGAGCTGCCGCCTGCGACCTACTCTATCGGTGCTGTTTTTAATATTTCCTGCAACACCTACCCTATTGGACAGTGTAGGTAGTAAATGTCACTATCGCAACATTGTTTGACAAGATATAGCTTCTATACCAAGCCTTATTCTAAAGATGTAAATTAACACATTTTTAGGAGCGATTGTTCTTGAGTATTTACCATGGTTCTCACATTGCACTTATGTTTCACATATGATCACAGGCAATATTCACAATGATAGGTTGCTATTTGATCTATTATCATTCAATTTTACAGATGGAAAGTGACTAATAAACATATGACATGATTCATATTTCATTATAGTAGAGGCAAGATGAAGCTCACAGGTTTTGAATCCAAAAGAGATCAAAATATAATAAACACAAACACAAAATCTGAGTGCTGTTGTCTGACTCCAGTTTCATCTAGATCACAGTTACACACTGACGAACATTCTAAGCCTCCTGTAATGCTATCCACATATCCACATACATCTCCACACTCATTTACTAACCACATAGTTCAGACAAATCCCATCTCTGCACATTAATCATGGGGACAGAAAATGTGGTTCATTTACACAATGGAATTCTATTCAGTTATTAAAAACAAGGGCATCATGAATTTGGATGAAAAATGGATGGAACTAGAAAATATCATCCTGAGTGAGGTAACTCAGAACCCCCCCCACCAAAAAATTCATGTTAAGTACTCCCTGATTAGTAGATATTAGCCAAAATGTACAGAATACCTAGGATACAACCAACAAACCTTAAGAACTGTAACAAGCAGAAAGGTCCAACTGAGGATGCTTCAATGCTACATAGAAGGGGGAAGAAAATGATCACTGGAGATAGAAGGAGGGAAGAATTTTTGTGGAGAGAGAGAAGGGGAAGGGGGAAGGCGAACAAGATCTGGCATGTGGGAGGGGAATAGGAGAGAAGCCCATAGAGCCAGGAGAATGAATGGAAATAACCAGCGTCCGGTGGTGAGAGGTGGGGGGACTCTCTAGAATATACCAGAGACCTGAGTGATGAGAGACTCTAAGGACTCAATGGGGGTGAGCTTAGCCAAAATTCCAAACACTTGGGAGCAGGAAATTGAAGAGTTAGACAGGGCCTCAAGGAAAGGGACAGAGTTACTAATTTCACAATGAAGATTTCTGACCCAGAATTGTTACTGTCTAAATGAACTGCATGGATAAATATGGAGAAGAGACTGAAGGAAAGGGAGTCTAATAACTGGGCCAACTTAGGAACCATCTCATGGTGGGCAGGGATGATGATGGGGAGGCACCAAGGCTTAATACTGTTACTGGTGCTATAATGTGCTTACAGAAGGGAGCCTGTCATGGATGTCCTCTGAGAGGCCCTACCAGCAGCTGAGACAGAAGCATAATATTTACATCCAACCATTGGACTGAAGTTGGGCACTCCTATGGAATTGTTAAAGGAAAGATTGAAGGAGCTGAAGGAGATGGCAATCTCATAGGAAGACCAGCAGTCTCATCTAACCCAGTAACCAGGGAGCTCCCAGAGACTTAACAACCAATCAGGAGCATATATAGGCCAGTCTTAGGCCCCTGACACAAATAGACTCAGAGATCTACGTGGTCTGGCCTTAGTGGGAGAAGATTCACTTAATTCTCAAGAGACTTGGGACCTCAGGGAGGAGGAGATGAGAAACTGTGGGGGTGATGGACACATGGCTATGACTGGAATGGAAATAAACAAAACAATAATAAGAAAAACAAGCAAACAAAAAGAAAAATGATGGAAATGACTGCCATTTTTTACAAAATGAAGATATGCAGGTAGCTGATAGAAGCATGGTGGTTTTCACTCCAGTGTAAGAATATTATGAAATACATCTGAAAGAAAAATGTACAACTACAAGAACAAATTAGTAAATTCAAGTTACCTTTTCTATACTAAATACCAACCTGATCTTACTTAAATTGAAAGGTACAAAAATACAATGAAATAAAGTTTTCATAGCAACTCTAACTAGCCCAAATTACTTTATAAGTGGGCCTCTTTCAGGTGAGGAAGCGACTGTTGTCATAGAAACGAACACAATGCCACTCTTTCATGCTTACATAACAACTTCCATCTGATGAGCTCAAAAATACTTATAAACATTAATTCCTTAATAGTTTTTTTTATTAAAAGTGCATCATAATTTACCTAATAGAATGGAACAACAATTGCAGATGAAACAAAAGGAAATTTCATTGCTAACAGATTCCCATGGAGTATACATGATCTCTAATGCTTAAGAAATCCAATAGTTGTCTGGTGTAACATTCTTTCTTATACCAGTACAAAGCACCTCCCATTGTTTTATTGTCAAAAAATACAGCTTCTCCTCCACACACCCCTTCATTTCTATTTCCTGTGTTTTGTTAATTACCTTAAGATATATTTTAAAACACCATTATATACAGCTAACTGCCTAGCTGAAACTACTAAAATAATCACTGATACAATTCTCAGTATTTCATTGTAGAATATCCATGATCTTGCTTTAAAGGGGGTATGTAACTCAAACAAGAAAGGTTCGTGACTTTCTATGTTTATTGGAATGTGAAACAATAGAAAATTATGAGATTCAGAAATTATTATTTGTTCAACTTGATTTTTGTTTAAAAGATACTGTGCTAGAAACACTGGCTCAGTGAGCACAGTGGTTCATAAAACACAATGTTTTGGTTTTGACAGATTAATCAATAAATAACATATGAGGTTATAATTTCTTCAATATTTTTCAAAGTTGAGTTCCTTAAAAGTATTGCCCTCCAATAATGTAAACAAAACATTTTAGAACTTGTTTATGTTTTTTAACTTGTGCATTTTATTATTTTTTCTCAGCTAATACTACATTTTTCACAATCTGTTTCTAACAAAATCATCCCTGAATAATGGGAATAGAGCCACAGTTTTCTGAAGGGAAGACTGGAAAGATTAGTCTTTAAAAACAGACATAAAAGTATGAGAGACATTATGAAAATATTATAACCTGACTTCTGGTATGAAGAAATCTCAAAGTAACTGTTTTCTATGAGTCAAACCTACTCTTATATATCCCATTATTAAATAGATTTTATATTTCTATTTTCATCCATTTCCTCATTGTGAGTTTTCCTGGCATTCCTGCCCTAAGTCTCCTTCCCAAATATCTTCCCTCTCACTATTCTGCCCACAACACACGCACACACACACACACACACACACACACACTTAATGTGATTCTCATGATGTCAGTCTCCTGATTTCTGAGAATCACAGAATACAAGGGCCATTTGCCATCCAGTCTCTAAACACCAGATAGTAGGAAGTGAACCAAAACACTAGCTACTTTTATATTTCTGGCCGTGTGGTCATTTGCATCAATGCTTACTAGGGAAAGTGAATTGTGAGCAACCTTTTGGAACTTCTCAGTAACCAGTCTGCTTTATAACATTAGGCCATAAAACTAGACATTCTCAAAGAAGAATTTGCTAAGGATTTATTTTACTAAAAGCAAATTTAAAACACCTTCCAGTGATTATTCTTTTATCAGCTGTTTACTAAGTGCTGCTGTTTGAACTCATGGTGCCTTATGGTATTTGCATCTCATTTGTATTCCTCCAGTTAGTCTACTACTGTTCAACTGTTGAAATGGTCATCAAAATGTAATAAGTTGATCGAAAACTCTCAGATATTACTTTAGAATAAGCTTATTCCTTTTATGAAAGATGCATCTGTATTTGACTTTGTAAGATAATAAATTCAGGGAAAACCCAACTGGGACCTCTAACATACTCTCCTACAATGTATGAATTTTATACTAAATAAGACTATAATATTCTCCTCTACAATTCAAAGACACATCCCCATAGGAAATGGAGATGCTAAAATATTAATAGCTTACCCAGGTTTTCTAAGCCTACTAAGGCACCTTAAGCTTTACCACACTCTGAACACTGTAAATCATTATGGTCATGTAATCGAAACTCTCTAGATGTGCTTCAGCTGGTTTCCAACCTAATGTTTCTGATATTTTAAAGACAGAAAAGTTTTCTACTTTTTAACCTGAAAGAAGGTAATATCAAAATCAATTTATAAGGTTAATAAATACAGTCATACCCATTGTTATAAGGCTGGTAATATACTAAAGGATCATGACAATGAAATGTTTAGGTATGATAAATAAAATGACTGTTAGTGATTTCTTTTTAAATTGTTATTTCCCCACTCAGCCCATTCTGACATGCGGCCATACTAAAGCATTAATGCTAGCCCATATAACTGTGTTCTCTGTGTATCTTAGTTTCTTTTCCTGTGGCTCTAATAAAAGAGCCTGACAAAAGACACTTAGTAATAAAGGGTTTATTTTGGCTCATAGTTTGATGTTATAGTCTGTCATTGTGGAGAATGCAGCTGGCCACATTGTAACCGTGAGGGAAAAAAGGAGAGGACAATGAATGCCTGTGGTTGCATCATTTTCAGTTTATACAGCCCAGGATCTAAGCCCAGGGAAAAGTGGGATTCATAATTAAACAAACCAAAATAATCACTGGCAAGCATGTTGCTCAGTGTCTCATCTCTCAGATGATACTAGATCTCATCAAAAGGACAATTGAAATAAGCATCACACATCAAGTGATGGTTATTTTAACTCTCAATTTGACATAAAGTAGCATCACCAGAGAAGGGATTTTTGAATGAAGTCTAGAATAGAATAGCCTTCGGAAATGTCTATGAATTAATATCTTGACTACATTACATGAGGTAGGACAAATGACTTAGTGTGGGTGGTAACATCTACAAAGAGGATCATGAACTCTTCGAATAGAGAAAGTAAACTAAGTGTTAGCACTCGTATTCAATGTTATTTCCTCTTGGTTAAAGATGTATTATAACTAGAAGCTCCAAGTTCCTGCTGCCTTCCCATAAATATATAATGTTAGCCAAATAAACTTTTATGCTTGTTTTTTGTTGTTGTGTTTGGCTGGTTTATTTTTTTTGGGGGGGTTGCTTTGGTTTGGTTTCTGACAAAACAACTGGTCTTCAGCAGACCAATTTTTATCCTATTCTTTTTCCACTAATCATTCAACAGAACTGGTCAATTCCTGACCACATGTTCTTGCTTTGTATATAGGCTTTGTAGGATGATCACAAATATCCACCAAAAACACTGAAATATTAAAACTGAACCATACAATCTGGTGTCAGTATCCATTTTTCTACCATGAAACAATAGAAATTCAGCAGTTATAATTGCTACTTCTACTGCTTACACTAATTCTCTTAATCCAAACTACCACCACCATCCCTTATGTGTATTACCACAGTAGTTGTTTAGATAGATTTGATCCTTCTGCATTTGTCCTATATACACTGGCTCAAAATAACCAGTATGATTATATCAATCAGAAATAACACCATGTTTCAAAGCCCACTTGTCAATTTATACAACAGTTGTAATTTTATTAAGGTTAAAACCAAAGTTCTCATAATTAGCAAGAAGTAATTGGAAGATTTGACTCTGTGACTACCTAGTTGGTTTCTTACATCTTTCTAATTCTTAAGGCCTACCCTCCTATGCCTTATATTAAGTGTAAAATTTTTTTTTCCCTTCAATGGTGTCTTAACTCACTATTGTACTTTCAAAAGATAAACTTCCTGTAAAATTTCATTGTATCTGGTTAACCTACTTCATGTTCCCACTTTGACAACATGAACCCATTTTTCTACTATATATAGTGTGGGGTGGTAGGCTATGAGGGGCAGTGGGGTAACCAGTTGAGTCTGCTTCAAACCCCGGAGACCCTAAAGGGACAGTAGTTATTTGGCTGTACTCCTGGGCCTCCTGGTTCCTCTCACTTAGCTACAGCCCTCTACATCCCCTCCCAAACAGAAATTTGTGTCATGGAACTCAGGTAGAGGGCCTGACTACAGGCTGCAGAGCCTCAAGAGATCTCCATATTAATGAGATACCTAAAGACCAGAGGGCATAGCCAATTAAGCATTCCTTCCCAGATCCTCTTCCTACTTGCAAAAGGTTTTTAACCTCAGGCCAGCCCTGAGAACACAGGGTACAGATTCATCCACTTTACTCCATGACAATGAATGTTTTAAGATCATGGACTACCTCTCATCTTTGGGGCCTAACATGGGGGACCATGGAGAAGATCTTCAACTCCCAAGCCACCTTCTAATTTCCTGCCAAGAACCTCTCTGGATTCCAGTCACAGAGCCTACCAACTCAAGAAAGCTAGCCGAGCTAGCAGTGACCCAACCAAACGAGTCTCTGTGACCAAGCGTCTCTACCCAGTGGGGCACCACCAGAACTTCTCCCCCTAGCCCCTTTCGGCTGCGGGTTGGTCCAGCCCATATGATCCCCCCTCATGGTCCTTCTGCAGCCTTCCAGCACCTCCTGTGAGCCCAAGGGCTTGCGACCAACTGATTCCAACCCGCCTTCTTGCCAGGGAGTCTTTAACCCAAGAGCTCAGGCCCAGATGGGACCTTAGACTGAGATCTCCCCACACCCAGAGTGGAGCTCGGTAGGGTTCCTTAGCCTGGCGTCTGCCTGGCACTGGATAGAGTGAACTCAGCTGAGTTCCATGTGCTTCTGTCCCCTGTGCCATGGCCCTAGCCACCTGGGGCAGCAGATGCACAGGGACCACAGCCCCACAATACAGGATGGCAAATGCAAGTCTTCACTAGTCCAGTACTTACTCTACTTTACCGTTAATCACAGAGCCATTCCTCCCAACACCCCCCACCCCGTGTGTGTGTGTGTGTCTGTGTGTCTGTGTGTGTCTGACTGTGTCTGTACTGGAACATGCATGTTCCAATAGGCATAAACAGTGATGAAAAACACTTTTACTAAGTTAAAGCTTAGGTAAATGTGATCCTAAGTTGTGTTGGATATGTAGGCATGAGGGGAGATGCTTGGGAAGAACTTTCAAACAGTTCTAGAGTATATCTTTGCATTATCTCTGGAATATGTTAATCCACGGTATGTCTACAGTCTTGCTTCAGTCAAGCTGTATAAAAAGAATACTAAGAATAACTTATCATAAATCGATTGTATACAGATAAAGAACATTTTAGAAAGAAACCTGGAAGCCAACTTTACACAAAATACAAAGTTTTGAAATGCATCTTTTTTATCGTAAACTCACTTGAAGAAAGCCAAGTGTGAAACAAATGAAATCATGTCCTGAAAAGGCCGGGCTGTGTGATATGGTGTGGTGGCTGCTGTTTAATATAAAGCTTGGGCTATCTTAGGCCATATGACATTCCACTAGATCTTCCTTCTGCAAACCTTCACTTTTATAAAATGAGCTAGTTCTACAACCCATCTACTCAACAAGGGCTCTATACAGTGGCACCTTGTTAACATTACACCTTCAGATATTTGATAAGGACTTGCAATCCGTCTCACTTCCAACAGTTATATTATCTAAATCCCCATTGCTTAGAAAGTGGTTCTTAACCTATCGATTGAGATCTCCTCTGGGATATACTAATTTCTTTATGGAACACATGAGGAACACATGGTAAATATAATCTTGTTAAGTGTCTGCACAGTACTTTAGGAAATATTGTTTCCCTTACTTTCTGTTTCAATTTCTTTTCAACATATCTAGACATGTTTTAAATATTGGTGGCCCCATAGAGAAACATGGAAATAAATAGAATAAATTCAGAATATGAAGTTCATCGGCAGTGAGGTTTCAGTTTTGTTATTATTTTCTTCCTACCACAAGGGCTTAGATGTATAAAGTACTTATTAAATGAATTGATTAAATGATCTTGATGACAAGGTCATTCTAGTGGTAGCTTACCCAACCCCTTAGTTACTTACCAAACATCATTTCCTTCATTTTTTAAAACTATCAAGTTCAATTAATACATCACATATATCATTGTACATTTTATTTTTGTTTTTGATATTTTAATATGATTACATGATTTCTATATTCTCTTTTAACACATCCATAAATTCTCATATATCTTTTCTGCTCTTTTTCAAACTCATGGCCTCTTTTTTATTAATTTCTGTTATATGCATATTATATACATTATAACATATTACACACACACATATACACACACATACACACACACACACACACACACACATATATATATATGTATATATCTTGCTCAGTTCTTAACATTAGTGAGAGAGTTACAGTCTCTCCAATTAACTAGGTGATGAATATTACAAATACAATTATCATCACAATCATTTTCTGTAATTAGAAACATCCTTAGCTTCTATAATCCACTATTTTACATCAATCAAACTGCTATACGCATTGTGGTATATCCAACTGTTTGGTCTTGGACTACTGGACAAGGGACTGTGGTGCATATTTTACATACTAAAGCAGACCTGGACTTCCAGGTTCTCCCAGCTTCCCACAGTCCCTACCTGGCATACCCTGCCCCCAATTCTGAACTTTCCAGCCCATGCCCTGAGCTGCTCTTCCCTGAGAGGCTCCTCCCTATATAATCCAGACATTTTGGTCTCTCTTTCTCCTCCTCCTCTTCTTCTTCTTCTTCTTCTTCTTCTTCTTCTTCTTCTTCTTCTTCTTCTTCTTCTTCTTCTTCTTCTTCTCTTTTCTGTGCAAGCAGGCCCTTTTCTCTCCTTTTCTTCTTTCCCCTCCCTCATGGCCACTTCCCTGGCCTACGCTCTTGGGGCCATTGAACTCACCTGCCTGGGTGCAGCTTTCTCAAGAAGATTTTCAATAAACTTGCCTTTAATATAATCTAATCTGGTTTAGATTGGCTCATTTCACTGGCAGCACAGAAAAAAACCTATCAGATGGTGCCGAAAATAACCTGTTACCAACAAGTCTTAGAACCATCTTTATGTTTGTTTTCTAATGCAAGAAATTACCACATTTATTTTCTTCGTGAATATTTTGCATATCCTATAACTCTGTATTCTTAACAACTCCTATAAGTTATGCAAAAAATAACTGTATAGGTGCAGGCTTTGCAACAACAAATTTCAGAAAAAGAAATTCCAGAAATTTGCACACAAGAGCAAAGACCTTAAAACTTTAAACCAGAGTTGCCCAACCTAAAAAGCCCCAAGAGACATAACAACTACATTTAATGTAGTATCCTGGAAGCAATACCACCCCAAAAGGCATAAATCAAATTCCAAAGAAATATTAATGAAGTACAGACTACAGTTGACAAGAGTGTATCAACATGGCTTTATTAACTGTAACAGATATTGTATCATCACTGTCATGGTAGAAACTATGTGGGCACAAACGCAGGAATTTTCTACTCTCCTCACAATTTTTCAGAATGTCTAAAATAGTAAAGGATATTTTAAAAGAGACTGTAAGGTACAGGAATTCATTTTAGTGGTAGAGTGTTTGCCAGGTCTGACATTCAGTTCCGATTACTACGAAAAGATTAACTAATTGACATGCAAAATCTGCCATATTAGAACTTAGCACAAAAACACTATGTTGTTCAAACTTCTGAGAAATAGGAAACACATTATATAGGAAACTTCTCAATTTCTCAATTACCCTTCTCTCACCGGCCTCTGGGAAACAAAATCACAACAGGCCCTTTTACCCTAGCTTGGACGGTCACACTTAGTCTGGCTCACTGACTTCCTTTGGCTGCCTGACCTCTCCCTGACCTGACCTTCTTAGAGTCACCCAAACATCAAAAGGCCTTAATCTTCTCACAGAGTCTTTCCTCTCAGTTTCACACAGAGAAATTTCCTAGAAAATCATGACTTTTTTTTTGGTTATCCTTAGCAACTCAGCTTGTAAAGGGAATTGGAAATACTGTTTTACATAATACAATATATACTTCTAAATCACAAGAGAATAATAGATACACAAATGCTTGGGGTGGGGGGATGAAAGCTCTGTAAATAGTAGGGTAGGATACAAATATAGTCACAGAACTTTCCTGAAAGTCATGGAAGCATGCTTCGAAGAATGTGAAGCCAAAAGATAACTATTCTCAATAACAACCCCCTTCTTCAACTAAAAATACTTCTCACACCCACAAACTAGGCAAAACAAAAACAAAGGAGAGATGTATGGTTGTCTTAAAGTAATCATACTGTTTCTCATTTCTCACCCTCAGTTGCTTTGATCTGCTTTTTGTCTACTTCTTGAATTTGGGCACTACCTTGTTTATGTTCCCTCTCTTTCCCCTTACAGGTTACAGTTAGCTTGCTTGTTTTCTGGCTCATATCTGATCACATTTGGCTTCACTGTGCTGTGCTATCTTTAACGCTTCAGTGAGTTATGATCAAAGATTTGAGACCCAAGCTTTATTCCCAAGCCCCAGTGGCAACCTCAGACCTTGAGGTATGTATACTGCCCTCTTCCTTCCACTATCACTATAATGAATTAATGTAAAAGTAATTGGCAAATACCTACCTACTAGATTGCTTTATAAATTGTAATTGCAGCCTTCATGGCAGTGACCTTGACTAGATTCTTGAGTCTAAGCTTATAAGTTTACATAAGAGCTAGATATCTACCTAAGAATCTTATTAGAACCTCAAAAATTTTATCTTCAAACACAAGGGCATACTTTAGGAAGGCTTTATTGAAAAGCAGAACAAACCAATTAGGCCTAGCTTAAGCACAATATTTACCAGAATCCCTAAATAAGAGTGGACAAATTACCTAAACAAGAATGAAAGAGGAAAGACTGTTCTCACCTCCCTCTCCCTTCCTCCTTTGTCTTCCTCTCCTTCCTGGTTAGTGTTTACTTTCCCCATACTTCTTTATCCTAGAAATAACTTTGTTACTCTGCAAAGTCAGCTCAGTAAAGCATCCATTAGATCTCTCTCTGACACTTCTGAAAGTTCTAGCTCTGTAACTACTGGGTTTCATCTTAAAACCTGATACTGACTCTAGTATAGTTTAAAGAGTCAAGTGGATAAAATCCAGTCAGAAAATTGATTCAAGATCTAACTCCGTAAACTATTCTTAAAGCATTATTTTTTATTTTAAAAGAAAAGGTCTGGACATTAATGCACTATATTGAAAATACCACTCTACCACTACCTCTATTCAACTTTCTTTAATCCATGCTTTCTAGCTCTATTGATCCTCACATTATTAACTTTTATTATCAATAACCCCCTCAATGTTGGGAATATATACACATTAACATGTAACCCACCCTGTGACATGAACAACCTCCCAGTTGCTATGTTCTCATTGAAAATGTGTCCCTCTCTCTGGCAGCAGCCTTCAATTACTAGTAGCTCCTCCAAAAAGGGGAGGCTTTGGGGGATCTTCATATTCATAATGGGAGTTTTTACTGGATTGTACTTGCATAGGTTGCCACAGCTACTTTGCATTGATGGATGCGACACCCATATTATTGTCCAGAAGTCTGTACTCCCATCCAACAGCTCTTAAGTTCTTCCTATGCCTTCTTCTGCAAAGGTGCCCAAACCTAAAAGGATTGTTCGTTAATACCAACTTGGTTCTCAAGAAATCCTCACTGGTGCTTTAGTGGTAGGATGTCTATTGTGGTAACCATCTGCTTTATGAATGCATAGTAGGCCTGCTCCATAGGACAGATTTTTATGCCTAGTGCTATATATGTGATCAAAAGTTCGTTGACTGGAGAAGGTCATAGAATCCAGGAATAAACCTACAGTTGTTGTTTTGCTAAATAGTCATTCTATTCTGAATTTGTATATACTCATATATTCGTGATATTCTCAACTTTGGTCATAGAAGCTTCTTTTTGAAGCAGTAATGGTTAGTGTAGAGACTCATAAGTGTTCAAAGTGCTGGGTATAAATAACTGAGCAATCAATTGTGGGAAGGTCACCTTGAATTCTATAAATTCTTCTGTTTTATGAATGGACTTGATAGGTATAATTTGTAGGAAAAAATTTGAGCTATATATCCCAGAAATGTCTTAGATAATACCTCTATTTTTAGTAAGTAAACCTTCATTGTCTTGGATTGAAACATCTTAAGTATTAGGAAAAGAATGAAAATAAATAGCAGATTAATTACAACAGTGACATATATAATCATGGCTCAGACGTAGCAATACACTCCGGAGTAAACAACAGCTATCAGACAAAATGTAAAGAACACCTCAACTTTAAAAAAAAAAGACAAAAAAAAAACACATGAGAACTTACATTACAGTCTATCTGTCACTACTGCTGAGGAAAAGCAGTCTGAATTCTCGCAGAGGCCAATGTTATAAGAAACACTTTTATATCAAGATGTTAGAATCATAAGTTAATCAGTTTTTCTTCCCTAAAATAACTAAAATAATATGTGATTAAAATTCCACCATAGCAATCTTCACATCATGATGTCCTCAAGAGCCACACAGTACACAGCTCCACAGTCAAAGTATATCGTTTTTATTTCAAGCAATGTATCTCAATGAAAAGAAATTTAACACTTCTTATCTGCATTTTTGTGAATTCATTATTCTATTGATAATTAAAGCAAAAACAAACACTTAAGGTCACTCTGAAATAAACCTGAAACCAGTATGGTAAAGGAAACGCACATGGATTACGAGTGGAAAACAAACTTTAAACAGTCGAAACAGAAATAAATGAAGCAGGGGGCTTTGCAATTAAAGGAAACAAAAATATGTAATTCTGTCTGCTTAATGCTATTTTATTTTTTGCCTCTAATTTTAAAGACATGGGTTCGATGTAGTCAGGAAATACAAAGAATGAAATCATATTAAGTAGACAGTAAGGGAGAGTTTATCTGCATGATTTGCTGAAATGTATTCTTTCCACCTTTGTTTATAATAAAGAGAACCTACTACTAGCACGACTTCTAAAAACCTAATACTGATGGTCATGAAATGCCACAGTTCTAAAAATAACTTTCCCCTCATGTTCTTCCTTATGCTTTCCTTTTTAATGTTTAGCATTTTTCATTTTAATGACTGACACATACCATTTTAATAAACTGGTGGTATGAGATCTTCTAATTCCTATGCATGTCACCAGTCATCAGTTCTTCACAATTATATTCATCATTGTTAAGTTTTAGTCCCTATAAAATAATTTTGGTTTTTTTGTTTGTTTTGTATTTTCTCATTTTATTTTAAAAAGAGAAATAGTCAGTTATCTAGCTTTCTCTGTTTTGACACTCAACGTGACGTCAAGCTTGGAGCAAACCTTTGACCTCAGTCTCCCAAATGCTGGAACTTTAAGAGGAAGCCTCCATGTCTGAAATCATTTCATTATAGTGGATATATTAAGCTTCTCTATTTGATGACGCAGAAGCAATTCTGTTAGTTATATTTACTCTGCTGTCTCAAGGAAGACAGGAATACTCTTCCTGCAGGACTGTAATACAGTGCTCACTTACCAACCTCTCCCTTGTCTGCATGGTATTTGTGAAGTCTGTTAGCTATGAATCCAAGATGCTTACATGAAATCCATCTTTTAGATTTAGGATGGCATGCATTCAGTACTTGTCTTTCTGTGTCTGCTCTATTTCACTTAACATCATGACTTTAGTGAGTGTGGCTGCAAATGGCAGTATTTTATGATTTGTTATGTTAATAGTCCGCTGTGAACATATGTGATATTTTCTTCCTCTACGCATGTCTATTTATGGTCATTGAGTTTGATTCTATAACATGAGTATTTATTGTAACTAGTGTTACAATACACAGGGGAGAGGTGTTTCTCAGCATGCTAATTTAATTTCCTTTGGTTATATGAGTATCAGTGAGAGGACTGGAGAGTACAGTAAATATATGCCTAGATATACTTTCTTTGTTTTACTTTTCAACCAACTCAGGTTTCCATATGGTTTGAGTAATTTACACTCCTGACAACAGTGAGACATGCTCTCTCCTTTTTCCACATCCTCATCAATAAATACTTGTCTCTCTTCAATGTTATCAAAAAATATTTTTTATCTCTTCAATAATAACCATTTTAGTCAGGGCAACAAGGACGTTATCAGGATTGCAGTGTATGTGTCCCTTATCTAAAGCTGAATGTTTCCATGTTTGTTATTTCTCTCTGTCTCTCTCTCTGTCTCTCTCTCTGTCTCTCTCTCTGTCTCTCTCTCTCTCTCTCTTTCTCTCTCTCAATGAGTGAGGTCTTTTATTTATTTTTTAATTATCTTTAATCCTTTTTTTATAGTCCAGTCATTACACTTTCCCATTCTGCCCTCTGACAGTTCCTCATCCCATTCTTCCTCCCACTCCTGACTCCAAGAGAATGTTCCCACCCCCTTAACAGCATTACACGCTACCCCATCCTGCCAGGCCTCTCCACTCACTGGGGCCTCGAGTCTTTAGTCTCTCAAGGGTTAGGTGCATCTTCTCTCACTGTGTATATTCTCTTTTAAGAAATGTTTAAGCATATCATTAAGACACTATGAATTGAAATATTTATTTGTTCCATTTGTGGAAAGCTGTTTTAGTTACTTATAGTAGTCTGTTTAGTGATCCTTCATCAAGAATACATTTTGTAAATGATCTCTTTGTTTTACTGGAATTTTTGCTGTGTATAAGGTGTTCAGTTAAATGAAATCTCATATGACAATTATTTTGTTTTGGTTACTCATGCATTTGCAGTTATCTCAAACTATCATTGCCACAACAAATACCCTGAAGAATTTATCTACATTTTCTCATGGTTCTTTCATAGTTTAAAGTATCACTTTTAAGTCTTTATTCTTGTGAATGTTAATATCTTAAGAGTAAGAGATATAGTTCTCCTTTCATATTGCTTCATGTGAATATCCAGTTTTCCAAGCAACAAATATTGAAAAGTTATTGCTTATTGTATTTATGTTTCTTTGAAATATATGCATATTATTTGTATATATGTGAGCATTTTATACATGTTTATTGTAGCTGACAAGGATTATACTAATAAAAACTATCATTTATGTAGCACCAAAGATGACCACTGGACATTCAAAATATTTTAATATTCATACTTAGAATCCTATCATTGACAATTAACACTCTTTGGCTTGGTTTCCTCTTGCTCCCATATCATCAAATAATCCAGCTTATATTTTTTTAAATTACATTTTAAATATTAACCAAATAAAAGATTTTGTTAAGAAAAAACACTACTTAAATAAAAGGAGTTCCAGCAAATATTATTCAGAAGTTCCTTTAGCATATCCATTAGGCTACAAAGCAATCAGTCACATATTCTTTTTCTTTTTTCCCAAAGAACTAAGTACTTATATAGAGAAGTAATCATCAAATAAAAAGTCCCTCAGCATTACTTAGTGTCTACAGACTTCCAACTCCTTTCTTCTGGTGATTTCATAAACATTTCAACAAGTGAATTTGAACTATAGCTAGTGTATTCTTCTGTGTTTCAACTATCCCTCCCTCCTAGAGGCAGGGGGTGGGGGGAGAGGACAGGGATTTGTGGAGGGAAACTGGGAAATGGAATAACATTTGAACTGTAAATAAGCAAAATAACCAATAAAATATGAAATATTTAGCAAAAACTAATATCCAAAATCTTTATGAGATCATGATATACAGCGATACATGTAACTAAGCACCATCATTAAGTGTTGTATTACTCTGAAGTTATCAAGTTAACTTTCCTTTGAGAATTCAGTGTAAACCCCAGCTGTCTAATGACCTAGTCTGGCTAAACCTAACCCATAGGCTATGGAATATGAAAAAAAGATAAACAGCAAAGAGAGAGAAAAGTGATGGGAGAAGAAAGAAGAGGAGAGGAAAAAGAGAAGAAAGGCAAGCAGGAAGTAAGGAATCAGAAAAAAAGGAAGGGTGAAAAGGGCGGAATGAGGGAAAGACAGAGGAAGGCATGAAAGCAAGCAAAAAAGAAGGAAGCAAGCAAGCAAGGAAGAGAAGGAAGCAAAGAAGGGAAGGAAGGAAGGAAAAAAGGAAGGAAGGAAGGAGGGAGGGAGGGAAGGAAGGAAGGAAGGAAGGAAGGAAGGAAGGAAGGAAGGAAGGAAGGAAGGAAGGGAAGGAAGGAAAGGAAATGAGAGACAGAAGGATGCAGAGAAGGAAAGAAGAAGAGAGGGAGGGGGAGGAAGGAAGATAGGTCAGGCAATCAGAAAAGCATGAAATATTGCTCTAGGTAAATACACATACTTACACAAGAAAAGAAATCCAAAAACTTGGGGGAAAGATCACTGTGACTGCTAGTGAGATTGAGAGCATCCAGAATAGAGTAAAGTGAGCACAAGGCTGAGATTTGAAATCTGGGCTGTGTTACTAGATAAATATGGAAAAAGTTAGTCCAAGCTTTAGCTTTCTCATGTATCAGGTGAAGGATTAAAACAAGATATCTGAAGTTTAACTTGTGCAACTCTAAGTAAATTACATGGCAACCTAGGGTTAAATTTCATAACCAATTTATTGTTCACAGAAAGTGGTATAATTAGCATTAACCATCCTGTTTTTACTTTATGGAGAATATTTTTAACTGTACAGGAAGGTCACTAATACCAGTCCAAATTAATTTTCATGGTTAATACCCCTGAAAATACAGTGTATATACACACAATTCAGGCTCTTGCACACACACTTTTAATCTGTTTGAAAGAGGCATGGAATGTTTCCCATAGAAACCTTTAGCTCAGCTTGTAGATGTACCTCTCTGAAATTGCGTTTCTACAGGGACGGAGTCTTTGATCCAGGAAAGCACTGGTCAGGGTTTCAATTATTTCTATATCATTATAAACAATGTATCAAAGACAAATTTTTAAACTTTTTCAAATATATATAATTCCAGTGTGGAATCCAGAAATCTAAGAGAAATTTAGGGATCCCAAACATAGAGATAACAATTTTTTTCACCTTCCTGTATTTTCTTCACATAGCTACAGCTCATCTGAGTCCCTCAAAACCATCAATTATTACTTCTGTTTCAATTGTACACATATTGGCTCAATCAGAGGCGTATTTATTTTGCTAGTCCACTATAGGTCACATTGAAGTGGCACTATATGGAATGAAGCGGCCTTGTAAGGACCATTGCTTAACCAGATCCCCTCAGTTTCTACAGAGAGGCCCCAGGAAACACAGGTCGAATGCCACCGTTCTTTATCCATGATCTCAATTTTTTTAATCAAACCTACTAATCAATAACTGCTTTTGAGCGTGTACCCCAAAGAGCATTCATTTATATTTTATATATAAGCACCACTATACCTAAATATTTTATATCATCTGTCTTATATCAGACATACACAAAAAATATAGCTACGTTAGTAGTTTAATTTTGCTATATGAATGCAAACTATCTTTTGAACTTGCAAAATAGTGAATGTATATATGTATTTATATTGTATATGTATGTATGCTATATATATGTATATGATGAATATGTACATGATGTATATACGTATTTATATGTATACCTGCATGTGTACATATGAAAGAGTTAGGCAGGGCTGTGGGGAAAGAGAAACAAAGAAATTAACACTCCTCACCCTAACATTATGGTAATTTTTTGTGGTTAAAAACATGTGAGTGCTGCCCTCAATCTCTTAAGTGAACAGTAAAGTATGAATACTATGTTAATGTGCCTTCGTAGGTCTCAAAGATGGATTCTTGTTATGTGATTAATGCCTTACATCTCCTGAACAATCCCCTGTTATCCATTCCCATCTTAGTCTACTTAGCAAACAACATTTTAGTTTCTAAAGTTATAAAATAATTTGTCTAATGTATGTGTCTGTCATACATGAAGTTCTGTAGTCTGTCCTAGCTGGTCTATGTGGAGTCTTGGATGCTTTCTTTCTAGGACAGGCTCATTCCGTTCAGCATACCTCCTCATGTTTCATCAGGTAGACTACATCAGAACTTGTGATGTGGAATCAATTATTTTCTGATTCAGGTCTTCACCTAAATTTTTATCTAAAATTTACATCCTTGGACAATTAAGTTATTCTATTTCCTGTTATAAAAATTGTTCAGTGGAAATATTTCTCAAATACTCACATTTCAGTACTTTTAAATAAATACTCAAATTGCGGTTGAGGAATGAAGCAGTAGTTCTATATTCAGAAAGAAAGAACAACAAACCATACTCCCCAGAGCTCCCAGGGACTAAACTACCAACCAAAGAGTACACATGGAGGGACCCATGGCTCCAGCTGCATAAGTAGTAGAGGATGGCCTTGTCTGGCATCAATGGGAAGGGAGGTCCTTGGTCCTGTGAAGGCTTGATGTCCCAGGGTAGAGGAAAGCTAATGCATTTAGGTGGGAGTGGGTGGATGGGTGAGGAAATAACCTCATAGAAGCATGGGGGAGAGGGAAGGGATAAAGGGTTTGCAAAGGAGAAACCAAGAAGTGGGATAACATTTGAAATGTAAATAAACTGAATAACCAATTAAAAAAAAGAAAAGATATTTTTGAATGAATCTCTATCCTGTCTTCAGTAGATGCTGTGTCATTTTACATTCTCAGCAAAAATGTAAAGGAATACTACTCATTTACTTCATTTATTCACCAACTTCTGTTATTTTTACAAGGTCATAATGATTTTGATTTGAATTGCCCATATTATTAGGAATATTATACACTTTCTGTACCTTTTATACATTTGCATATATTTTTAAATTCAACACTTTCATATTTTTCAATTGGATTATTTTCTTCAATAATCTAAGCCTACAAGAAGAGCATATTTCAGAGGAAGAATCCATTTGCCGTGAATATGACAGAATATTTAACATTACTACAGGGATAGGGTGGTAAGACTTAGAACTAAGAACACACTAAACATACCAATTTCTAGACTAGAATCCCTTAATGGGACCTCTGAAATATCCCTGATGCCTTATGTAGGTAAATGTATTGGACTTTAGTTGGAGTCAGAACTACCTATAGT
>NW_021620899.1:6450354-6477854 GCF_004785775.1 Grammomys surdaster | reverse complement strand
AGAAGAGGATATGAATGTGTTACATGATTTTTTTTTTTTTGTGAGTTTAGAGTTGCCTTGTTAGAGCCTTACTTTTTCCTAAGAGTGAGGGCTGAGAGTAAAGGGAATATAATTTTTCTACTTATTGTTGATTTCTTTTTGACTTGATACCTTTATGCTGCTTCTTAATTGACTCCCACTGCAAGTACAGGTAAAATAAAGCTAAATATCCTAAAAACCTTTCACCATTTATTTTTAACTGAATTAATGTCATTACTGAAGATACCACTTATGAATTGCTTCTCTTGTAGGACTCCACTTCTTCTTTCAAAAAGTTTAACAAAACATAAGGAAAAATGATACTTTAACAAAGACAATATGGAATGCCAGTCTTGATTCATAATATAGTGTAAGAAAAGTTTACACAGAATTAAAGCAAACATACACTTAATATTATCTATAAGTAATACTTTGAACATATTTGTTCCTTCTCACTTTGTAGAGAATAATGAATTATCCAAAATTTACCCCTTGATTTGATCATGTGATCAGATGGTCTTCTGTTGTACTAGCCTTTCAAAGACACAAATTTGCTGTAAAGTTCTCTTAAAGGATGACTATATATATATATATGTATATATATATATACATATATATATAATTTATATTAATACATATAATATAATTAATAAAAATTAATATCTAGGAAAAGACATTATTAAATAGTGATATTGTTGAAAATATACAAACCCCCAAACAGTACTGAGAGTGTCCATGTGCTTGTGATGTCACATACAGGAAGTAGCCTTGGTGCATCACCACAATCCTATTTTGACAGTTACGGCTTATAGCTCAGTTTACACCACATGTCTTACAAGCTTTTGGCCTCCACTCTGTTTGTGCATAAGATTGATTCTTATCTCACTCTACCTATTCAAACTGATTTTCTAATGACATGTACCATATATTTAACATTCTTGATTCACATTTTTTCCTTGCCAAAATAAACTGTACACCACACCAAGTTTTTTTTTAGTAATTGCAGAACTTTAGTTGTTATAAAAACAAAAGTAATGCAATATAATAAATAATATTTCCAAAAATTCACAAGGAAAAAGTTTCACAACAAAAATGAAATGAAGAAATTTAGAAAAAGAATGTTTAAGATGTACGATGTCCTGTCATTATACTGAATCTCAGCCTCAAACAATATGTTTTTTAAGTGATACTTATTAACAAAACTGTGAAATCCATCACGGAAGAAGTGTATCAGGGACTATAAGCCAGACAGTCAGATTGCTGCTTATATGTCTGGGGTTTTTGCTCTAAGCATAACACTTTCATTCTTCATAGAAACAATAGATAGATAGACTGACAGACAGATAGCTAGATAATGACCGGTGTGAAATATGAAATTTCAACACTGAAGTCAAACAATAAACTTGGAATTTCTCCCATGCTTACAGAATTCACCTTTACGAATCAGTAAGAGTGCTTGCAGTTGGTCACCAAAGGAGTCTTAGAGTATTCCTGACTTTTATGACACATTAAAATGGATGAGTCATTAAGTATTCCAAGCCTTCTTCTAATAAAAAAATAAACTTTTTCATCTTCATATAGTTTGGCATCAAAGCTGTCTTTTGAAAACCTAAGTCTCATGGTAGAAAATAACTGCCTTTCTGGCAAGACTTCAGTGGCTCACCGTATTGGAATACCCAATCTCAAATTAACCAAGCTGCTGTAGATAAAATGGATTTCAATTAGCTGTATTACTGAAGTAAGAATTCCTATCTAGGCTGACTCAAGTAGAAATCAATACTGCAAAAGATTATAAGAGCAATGAACATCAGTAACACTATTCTCTACTGCATATAACAAAGAAAACAATGAAACAGTGAAAAGAATGGTTCAGATAAATTAGATGGACAAAATAATGATATTTGCACTATCTTATCATATAAAATGGAAGATGGATGATGTAATGGCAGATTTTCAAAAGCTGAAAAGTTCAAATGGCAACGATGAATGCTTCTAAATTAAATATCCTGGGAAGCTGGAAGTACTAACTTCTCTTTAATCTGCTAAACAAAGCAACTTGAAGAGCAAGCTGTTCTTTCTGTAGCACATTAGAGTGAAGATGTGATCAAATAAATATTTAGAGGAATATAAAACAGCCCTAGCTATTGTATAGAAATGTGCCAAAGGTGAGTGGGCATATAAAAGTAGTGAAAAGTTTCAGTTTTCACATGAACTCTTCCCTCTCTATGGTAGTGTCTGAGTACAGCCAATAATTGTATCCAGGGGTCAAGAAAACATCATCACTGCACAAAAGCATCTAGAGTTAACACAGCTTGCTCCTGAATCAAACAGGTGATTTGAGGTTTTATCGTGGGCACAAAAGAAAAAAATCTACAGTGAAATATATTATATAATAACATTAATTTAAAACTCAAAATATGCTGCAATATAGTTTTTAGTGAGAATATGACCTGAAATGATTTTAAATGTTTCTGATGATCACAGGAAACAGAAGATTTAAAGACATGTGATTTTTCTTCCTCCAATTTGTATTTATTTTTCTAAGGAAGAAAATTGATGAATTAGATTATTAATTTTGAACACATAAAAATCGGTATAATATACACAAATTATCAATTTATATCAAGAAAAAAATCTCTCATTGGACATCTAAAATATTAAATCTTATCCTATCTATCCTGGACCCCTGAAATGTGAATGATCATGCTTGTATCTCAATCTAAATGTTTGTCTCCCTAAGAAAAGTACAAGAGAGATACAAAAAGAAGAGAATACATTCAGATAATATATGCCAGGGAGGATCAACTATCAGGGCGACCTTCACCCGGGCCTTACATCATTCAGGCAAATGAATGAAGGGCCAATGCTTGGCTAGTTTCACTCACAGTGCTTACCAAAGCTGAGCTGGAATCAGCCGCTGTGATCTAAATCGTGGGCTGCTTTTCTCACACCAATGTCTCATACTCAGGATTGCAGGATTTAGTACAAAGCACTCTTCCCTGTTGAGTGATCCACAGGTTAATGTTGATGGCTTTCATTAGTCATTCACATGATTTGCATTGATCAGAGATGGTGAGTCTTCTTTCTGACTCTTAATCTTTGCAAAGCACTGATAGAGTCCTTTAATAGATTTCATAGAGCTCAGCTCGTCGGTCTCCCTACCTCACTTGATCACCATACTCTTGTCTTTAGGAAAAGCTTTGGACTTCCCTGCAGATGCCTAGATTGATCTGTCAAGACTTTCTAAACTGTGAATACCTACCACGTGAATCTTACAGGTCATCTGATAGTCTTGGAAGGACTGAGGACACCAGATCTCCATATAGTAAGAACTTCATGGGAGAACTGTATTAATGGAGTTTGAAATATTCCTCCTGGACTCATCTGATAGCTTCTCAAGCAAGCCTTCACTTGGTATACTTGATGCAAGTATCTCACATGTAACAGATGATAATGTTAAGACTCCATAGTTTTGGATATTGGTGCCTTTCTCTGATACTAACTGTTTATGTCAAATGCACCCCTAAATCTTTCATGGCATAGTTCTTTGGGAATTGGATAACAGTGTTTTTCCTTGTGGGTTATGGCAGCTACTGAGCATGTAAATGAAAGATTGATAAATGATATTAAAAAATTATCATGCCTCAATTTCTTCAATATGGATATTAGAAAATGAATGAGTGAATGAATGAAATAAACATTGTACCCTACTAGAAAGTATCTGTATCACTGACTGCCATAAACAGTTACATGGATCTTAGTTGTTTGAAGTCAATATCTGACAAATAAAATGGAAAAAAAATAGGTTCATAATTTTTGAAACTTGTTTTGAGACAGCATCACATATAGCCCAAGTCCAGTTCCCAAAACTGTCAAAGTTGACCATAAACTCTTGATTCTCTTGTTACTAAGTCACTAGTGCTAGGTGTGCAGGGTTTTGCTACCAACCTCAGTTTGAGTGTTGCTAGAATTTGAACCCAGTTATGAAGGCATGCTAGGCAAGCAGTGTGCCAGTTGAGTTACATCGCTATCACAGCGGCTATTAAGGCTTTGGCACCTGCATGGAACATGTGAATGATATAAACACATTGAGGAAATGAGAAGTTTAGTTGACAAAACTACTTAAACAGAAAAAAAAATATAAGGAATGGTTGAGAAGGGAAACCAATCAATAAGAGTGGGAGAGAAAATGAGTATAATGAGGGGTGGACATGATAAAAATATATAGATATAAAAATATCATTATGAAAGTCATTGTGCATTACTAATACATGCTAATAAGGCATTACAATAAAATCTTTCCTAAAATAGGCTAGCAATAAATGAGTAGAGGGGGATGATAAGTTTATCAACAGAAAACTTCATTATCACTAGGCATTTCTTCCAGAACAATCCTCCAAAAACAGTGAACGTTATCCCTATAAAACTGATCAAAGCTGTGCACAAACTGACAGGTTACTTGGAAAATTCTTATGAAAGTCAGTGACCTATGAATAACGAAGATACTTCTGAGAAAAATGAGCTTCATGAAATCTAGTGTAATTAAAAGAGTAAATGTCAGAGGCAGTTGATAGATACAATACAGGGAATATAAATGAAAAGTGTACACTACAGAGGCGGTATAGACTAGTCAATGCCAGCTCCCTAGTTACTAGTTAGAAATAGTGAATGAAATGAAATAGTTCTCTTTATATTAATCATATACAAATTCCCAATAGAATAAACACAGACATGTTAATATTCAAACTAGAAACAGACCAAAACAAAAACAAACAAACAAAAAAACAAAAAAGCATTTTGTGATATAGGTATGAGAGTTTAGTTTGGAGAATGATTTCCAAAATATGAGCCAGTAAAACCTATGCAAAAATATAAAATAAGAATAAAAATTCAACTACTTCAAAATCACTTAAAGAAAACAGAAAGACAGACTATAAATTGACTGAATTGAATTCATTTTCATATAATCAAAAATTAAAGTATAATTTCCATACGTCTAGAGAACAAATAAAATTAAGGTAGGTAGGTAGGTAGATAGATTGGTAGATAGATAGATAGATAGATAGATAGATAGATAGATAGAAAATGAAATACATATATAAATAAAACTATATTCATGTATCCTGTATTTCTGTATATCACATGTCATAGAACTTTTAAAATATAAATGATATACAGAAATTTTTGATCAAATACATTCTGTGAATGAACAATTCTCAATAAAAAATAAAAAACTGACAAGAGCAATTAGTAGTTAGGGCGAAGAGTTTCAGATCCCTATTTTTAAACTGACTAACAGATCAACAAAAACAAGACATAATTAATTGACTACATATAGTAAGTAGAATGTTAACTGATAACACATATTTCTTAAAAACATTTCAGAATATTTTCTAAAGTCACCATGTTGTACTTATGACAAAACTAATCTATTTCAGGAAAATGCTTACATATGTACAAATACTTGTTAAAAAAAATTTAAAAATTTTTACTCTTTTGATATAAGGAAAACTATCTACAAGTAACAAAATTGAGATCAGTACCCCAGAATAAACTGTAGTGTGGTGATATATTAAACCATCTAATATTAAAAGTGGACAAATGATATATAATGCTGTAGTCTTATAATTGGGCATGTGTTCATGATGTTTGTGCCATTTTACTTCAAACTTGTAATTTAAAATTTTATACACAAGAAAGAATCAGCATAGATGTTCTCTTACCTCACTGGTGGTTTAGACAGTATTCTTTATTCACTTAAATTGTCTCAGTCCCACAGTGCAGTGAATACTGAACATGTTGACTTATTTGTACACAATTCTATATATTGATTAGAATATATTGGATAAATATGCATTTATCAAATTGAATTTTTAAGAAAAAATAAGTATAATAAACATGAAAAAAATAATCCCACCAGGAAAGCGATGTTTTTCAAAATTACCATTGAAATATTCATGAATTTTAACAAATATTGTATAGCCCTGTCACTTTAATTAATTTACCTAAGTATTTAATGCAGATTTGCACATTGTAAGAAAGTTGTACTAATAGCAACACATCTGAAAACTCAGTGCAGAAACCCTAATCCAGATATGAAAGTACACCAAATATTTGGAAAGTATGTTATATACAAGCTAGAGGGCCAAGATAGACGCTGACTTACCTCACCACATGGATTAAACAGTGTAATTCGTTCACTTACATTCACTGGATCTCACAATATGGTCAATGCTGAACACATTGACTTATTTGTACTCAGTCCTATAGGATGCTCAATAAGGATTGATTCTGTTGCTTCCTGGGGGTGACACTATCTCATACTGGCCTTGCCTGAGCTGCTTGACACAGATTCTCCTCTCTTTTCTAAAAAATTGCACTACACAACATCCATCCACATTTATTTCTGAGTTGAGTTCATCCAGAGTGAGGACTTAACATGATATTGTATAATCCCTGAGGTTTTCTTGTACTCGACCCACATCTCAGTATGTATACTCATTATTAATAATTCCTCAATTAATTTAGGCGTGTCTTTTGTTTTTAACCTTTATTCCAATTATTCTTATGTTATCTGTGACTTTCTTTATGATGAATATTAGATGATAAACGTATGAAAATGTTAAAGCAGAAAACAAATTGAATACTCTCTAGAAATACAATGAAAATCAATAAAATTTTATAACACTGTAAAACTAGATATGCATATAAAAGTAATAAAAATAGGAGTGAAGTAAGATAGATCTCGGGAAGCTGTAGCCTCAAGATACATCTCCAGTGTCTTTAGTTTCTAATCAATTACTTGAAAAACACTGATACCAAATCATAAATTTATAATATAAAAAATTCAAATTTATTGAAAATCAAAAAAATGTCTTTTTAAATAAAATACTAGCCTCATCATAGCGAACAATGATAACTAAAGGAGGGTACCAGGCATAAAATAAATACTACATTTTCAACATTTTAAGCTAATCACGTGAATTGGCATACCAAAAGGCATAATATAGTTTTAATATTGATTCCTAATAAAGACTAGATACAAATGTCCTGAGTAGAAAATCTGTATCTACTATCAAACAGTAAAAGTAGACTGAAAAATATTTACAGGGGATAAATGAGACAATAATACTTAATATTGAAAGATATGGTTAACATGGAAAGCAGTAAACCAAATATGAATCAAGATAGCAGTCTGATACAGCTGTCTCCTGAGAAGCTCTGCCAGGTCCTGACCAATACAGATGTGGCTTGCAGCCAACCATCAAACAGGGGCCCCAATGGAGGAGTTAGGGGAAGGACTGAAGGATCTGAAAGGGCTTTATCTCCTATCAGCGGGAGGGGAGGCCCTTGGTCCTGTGAAGGCTCTATGCCCCACTGTAGAGAAATGCTAGGGTGGTGAGGTGGTAGTGGGTGGGTAGGTGGAGGAACACCCTCATAGAAGAAGAGTAAGGGGTCATGGAATACGGGGTTTGCAGAGGGGAAACTGGGAATAACATTGAAATGTAAATAAATAAAATATCCAATTAAAAAAAGATAGTCTCGTTGAGAATTAATATTCATTTCTTCACAAAGCATATGTTACAATAATGTTGCCTGGTAGGGCTACAGAGCAATGTTGCTAGTATGAAGAAGGCTTCATTCATTTTTTGGCATCTTTTAGAAGAAGACTTCATTTTCTGTTGGGGGTGCCTTTCCTTTTGATCTTGAACATATTCATGCTCATCCTTCAAGACTCAACTTCTGTGCAACCATTCAACAGCATCCATCCTTGGGGATACTTTAAAACACTAACTATATGCTCATGAATTAACCCATACAAACTTGTTTTACAATAAAATATTTATGAATACAAATTATTTGCCAGCTAGTCCTTTTCTCTCAAGACCTTGTGGCCTGTTCAGTCTATCCCAGCAGGTAAGTGCAGAACCTGAAGGGATTTGTCCTAAACAACTCCTATGAGACTCACAAGCCAATCCTTGACATTGATAATAAACCTCCTATCTACCAGTAGTCAGTCAGTGTCTTCCATGTTAGTGGGAAACTGAAGTAGGGCTGAGGAGAAGGGCTTGAAAAACAAAGGACAAAACACAGCAAAACTAATCAGCGCAAGTCTGCAGAAGCTCAGATTCTCTTAAAGAATCCTCAGAGCGGAGTCTACTATCAGGGTCTTTAGATCACCACTTACTGAACAGATCATTCAGTTCACTGCATTTGAAAGTCCTATGGTAATGTACAGATTGGGTTTTAATATATAGGAAAGGGGAAAATGATATGAGAAGTTCAGAATATTCCACTTGTAAAATACACTAATAGATACAGGCTTAGGTGATGTCAGGCTTCTAGGTCACAGAAGAAACAGAAGGGGATATAATCCCATCTCTTGGGAAAGGAGGGACAAATAAAAACTATGATATAGACTTGGGAAATATTTTTTCCAGCTAGGATTATCATGAAGCGTGATATTCCATTTTGCCTCTGCTTTCTTGGAACTAAATATAGCAAACCAAAAATTTCTTAGAAAAATATGTTAGTTACTTATTTGCTTCTAGGCTATGAATTTTTAGGGCATGTTGAAGTAAGAAATGTGCCTTGGCAGTCCATGTTCCCCACAAATTTCCTGGAAACTGTGTCATGAAATAGAAAACCACAAAGTACACTGTTTTACTCATATGACGGATATCATAATTATAAATTGAATTTTGACTAAGATGTTTAAAGTCAATGTTCTAAGAAACAACAAGAAGAATCAGATCATACAATTAAAAATTACACTCATAAAATGTTACCACTAAAAGTTACAGTATTAAATTCCAGTCACCAAAGATTGATGACAAATCATTGAAATATTATCTGTACAATATTTTGCAAGGTATGTATTGATAGCTGGTACTGCCAGCATAACAATGTTTTTACAGAAATTAAATCGCATTTCTGAGGATGATGATAATCACACACCCTGCAAATTGATACAAATTTTATTTAGAATACAGAAAGGCTCTGATAGAGTTATTGTGGTCAAAAGACATTCTCATTAACATTATTTTTAGATACTACTTTAAGAATATAAAAGGGAGCTAAAGAATAATGATGACTTCACTCTGTCAACAACTTCTCCATCCTTGCCTTAAGAAAAGACCATTTGAACTGAATAAGACAAAAACTATCACCAAAGGCAAGGGAAGGTTCCTGAGTATTCATTTCAGTTAAATTGCATTATTAAAATACAGACTACTTGGACCACATTTTTAGAATACGGAATGGTGTACACTTATTTAATAAACATGGTACCATATTTTATAATATTAGAAAGTAAGAATAAAAATATACTTCTATATAAATTACTGTAGTCATAATGAATGTACAAAAATAAATATAAAAATAGATACTATGAAGCAGAGGAGGAAAAGATGAAGGTGAAGAAGACCAAGAGGAAACAATGAATGAATGCCTAGAGTCATAAGATTAATCAAATATTACTTTTACAAAGCCATATTGATAGAATAAGATGAACAAAAGGTCCAAATAAAAACAGTGGAAACCAATTACTCTTGTAAAGTTGAGTGGTTTTCTAGGAAAGGGCTAGTAACAGTTGAAATTTATAATAGATATTTTTATTGACATAAAGAACCCAAAAGAATAAAAAATATTTTGGCATAAAAATAAGTGTACTAAATGGAAATATTGCATGTTGTTATGAACATTTAAAACTGTAGTCTCATAGATGGCAGGGCAGCCCAATGCATAAAGGCTTCTGCCACCACATCTGAGGCTGTGAGTCTGAGCTCAGGAGCCACATACTATACAAGGAAAACCTATTCCCTCAGCTTGACTTCTGGCCTCTACACACATGTGGTGGGCCATGTATACACACACAAATGCAGAAAAAAATAAAAATAGAGAATAATCAATAAACTTTCCCATTTTACTTAGGGGAAAAATCTAGTCTTTATATTTACTTCAATGTTATTAATGTCAATTTATCTTTTATTATTTTGAACAGTTGTTTTATTATTGATGCCAATCTATGAAGTTAACATCTATATATTGTTTTATATTTGGGAGCAGTTATTAAAATTGTCTTGATTAGTCTCTACACTACTTTTGGGAATTTAGAAAAATTAATCAATTTCAAAGACTAGCAGCTTTTACAGAAAAACAAAATGAGACTTCAGTATTTATATTCAGCTTCCAGTTGGTATTTTGATATTTTGAGATCTAGCATTTTTTACCTAGAATTATGAAAATTTTACAAACCAACTGTCACCATTGAGAGAAAATGCACAGAAATTAATTTATATTTAGAACAACAATTTAGAAAACATTTAGACCAAAATACATCAATTATGATAAAATGGCATATAATAGGGTAAAGATGCATATGATAGCCATAGTTAGTTGGGATAAGTAATACTTCTCTTCATGATAGATAGTGCCCAATATAGGCCACAGAAACAGTACACACTAGAATCATGCTGCAATTCTGCTGGAGAAATGAGGATTATATTTTTTTAGAGTTAATATAATACAGGCCTGACCCTATTAGGATTTTGTTTAACAGGGATTATTTTTGTGAGTTTTTCCTCTATCCTCTTTACCATACCAATCCCATTTTTGCTTATTATGCATACAGGCAGCAAATGTAGCCTTCTTGGGGAGCTTCTTGTCTATAACTACTACAGAACTCTGAAGAGTGTCTCCAACTGTGGAAAACTATTGTTTGATACGCCCCAGAGGCATTTGTGCACTTTAGAATGCTATCAGCAAGCCACATCTGGAAAAACTGTCTTTTACATACTGCAATTTGATGAGAGATTCTAAGGATATGGTGAGATCTGTCTCTATAGCTCCCCTAGCACCTGTTTGTAACCCATGGGTTCAGGGATGTGTGGACACAAAGCGGCTGTTCAACTTTCCAGGGACAAAAGCTGCTGTGTCACGTATCAACAAGATTTTCTAAAATAAAAGTAAAGGAAATGGGACATTTAGATTATAATAGGCAATAATAATTAAATCTCTGGCAACAGGATCATAAAACATCCAGATGAATATTAAGGATCTTAACATTTGAAGGGGATGAGGGTAGAAGGATGGGTGGAAAGTAAGCTTTGGAAAATTAATCAAAACTAAGGAGGTGTGTGAAATATATATGGGCCACTAGTATTTTATAACATATATGAAGAATATAAAATATGCATAAATTTGAAAAGAGGTACTTTGAATAAATGGAGAGTGCTTCTCCCAGAATCTGTATGTTCTTAAATTAAAATTTCAGTGCCAGGTACAGAATACCACCCTATTAGTTGCTGGTCAGGGAGCCCCCAGAGGCTCCTCTATTTCAAAACTCATTACACACATTGGATACACAGCTCTGAAATAAAGCTATACTGGAGATAGAAGCTGCTAGGAGGAAAATATCATCAAAGATATCACTCATCTGTGAACCATGCAAGCTATAATACTAACCTATTGAGCAAAATGTGCTCACTATTGAAATAGTAGTACAACTGTATGGGAGATAATCAACAGTTTCCTGATTGAATCCAAGGTCTATTCAACAGGAGGAAATGCATGACTATTTCATTAACTATAGTCAAAGCCAAGAGTAGGAAGGTCACAAGTTGTAAAGGAGATTGCATTACCCATGTCTACCTGTTTTATTAATGGATATGTAGTTAAATTTTGGCCATAACATTTATGTTTGTTCCCATAGATTAGTGTTGCTCTCATCCTGGGACAGGGAAGTTTGTTTTTACAGTGAGTGATGGTTCCTATGGAGATTCATAACTGGTTAAAATACAGAGTAAGTGATTGTTAAGTTCTTACCCTTTAACATGACATCTACATCACCTCCATCTAAAGTCCAAAGAACAACGCAGAAGGAAAGTAGACAAACTGTAAAAGCTGAAGGCTGGGATGAACATTAAGAAACACTATCCTCTGCATATGGCCCAACTGTTGCAGTTATGAATCCATGACTGCTTGCAAAAGCCATACACAAACTCATTAGAAGAGTGGGATCAGCGGACGCAATAGTAGAAGGATAACTGGGGCGAAGAAAATTGAAATCTTTTATACATATGTGTGTGTGTTTGGATTAAAATAGTGTGACATACACATTTGCTTTTTTTATTTTGTGTCTCTGTGTGTGTTTGTACCTGCAAAATTTGAAAACAAAAGCAGAAAGAAAATAATTACAGAAAAAAATGATTAC
This sequence comes from Grammomys surdaster, assembly GCF_004785775.1. Lineage (NCBI taxonomy): Eukaryota > Metazoa > Chordata > Mammalia > Rodentia > Muridae > Grammomys > Grammomys surdaster. The sequence continues at coordinate 6,465,622 of NW_021620899.1, read as the reverse complement.
CTTTATGGTGCTTGTATTGTAAATACTGGCTGCTAACAATTTCAACCATGTTTTATGAGTATACTTCTTAACACATTGTGGACTGCACACATATTGTCATGTGGTATAGAGAGATATAATAATAATAATAATAATAATAATAATAATAATAGAGCTATCAAATAGATATTAAGTATAATTTTAAAATCATGTAGATTGTTTTAAAATGACAGTTATGGTCATTTAGATCTAAACTAAGAAAAGGGCATACTCACAGAGGGACTTGAAATCTTCATCTAAGAAATGATAAACCTTTCCTAAACTACTGGAATGACTATAAAAACAATACTAAACTACTCCTAAGAGCCACATTTTATGTTTTCCTCTTAATAGTAGAAACTGATGGCAAGTTGTAGATTGAAACACTGTGACATCCACATTTGCTTTCTTTCATTCTCTTTCATCACATTCTCCTTTCTGACTACGGGAAGGAGACTTTTCAGATTCAGATTTGCCCTTAGAAAGAGTTCTTACTCCTCCATTGTATGATTTCAGTTCCATCAATACTGCTAAATTTATACTTGTGTTTATTATTGATAGGAGAAAACTGACATTATAGAGCCTTACCAGAGACCAAAACATGACAAATGTAAACACAATGTCTGAATGCTGTTGTCTGACTCCACTTTCATCTAGCTTCCAGTTCCACACTGATGAACATTCCAAGTCTTTTGTAATTCTATCTGCACACCTCTCTGTGCTCTTTTACTAATCATTTAGTTCAGACAAATCTAATCCTAGCACAATAAACATGGATACAGAAAATATGGTTCATTTCTACAATGAGATACTATTCAGCTATGAAAAACTAGGCCATCATGAATTTTGCTGGCAAATGGATGGAATTAGAAAATATCGTCCTGTGTGATGTAACTCAGATCCAAAAGGACATGCAGGATATGTACTCACTGATTAGTAGTTATTGACCAAAGTGCAGAGTACCTAGGATACAAACCATAGACTTTAAGAAATATAGCAAGCAGAAAGGCCAAAGTAAGGATGCCTTCTAATCCCACTTAGAAGGGGGAAGAAAATGATCATTGGAGACAGAAGGAGGGAGGGACTTGAGTGGGAGAGAGGCGGAGGAGGGGAAAAGGGGAACAGAAGAGAAGCCTAGAGACCCAGGAGAATGAATGGAAATAAGCAGCATCCTGTGGTGGGAGGTGGAGTACCCCCTAGAAAGTACCAGAAACTTGGCAGGTGAGAGACTCTCAGGTGGTGACCTTAGCCAAAATGCCCAACACTGGGGAGGGGGAACTGAAAGAATTCACCTCCAGTAGACCGACAAGGCCTCAAGTGAAGGAACTGGGTTATTAATCCATAGTAAAAATTTCGGACCCAGAATTGTTTCTGTCTAAAAAACTTCGGGGACAAAAATGGAGAAAGAAGTGAAGGAAGGTGGTTCAATGGCTGACCCAACTTGGAGTCAATTTCATGGAGGCAGAGAGACCAAGTCCTGACAGTATTACTTATGCTATGCTGTGCTTACAGATGAGAGTCTGGCATGACTGTCCTCTGAGAAGCCAACCAGAAGCAGACTGAGACAGATGCAGACACGTATACCCAACCACTGGACTGAAGTCGGGGACCCCTATGGCTGAATTTGGGGAAAGATTGAAGAACCTGAAGGGGTGGGTGTCCTCATAGGAAGACCAGCAGTATCAAGTAACCAGGACCAGAGGGAGCTCCCAGAGACTGAGCCACCAACCAGGAGCATATAGAGGGAAGTCTGAGGTCCCTGACATAAATATAAGCATAGGTCTGGCTCAGTGGGAGAGGATGCACTTAATCCTTGAGAGACTTGAGGCCCCAGGGAAGGGGGAGGTCTGATGAGGGGCTCGCAGAAGCAAGGGGGAGGAAAAATAGGATGAGGAACCATGGGAGAGGAGACTGTGATAGGAGGGGTAATGATTCAAATGTAAATATTAAAATGATTTTTCAAATCTTAAATTTATGTGGCCAATGACTATAGAAACTTTGTCCTAACTCTGTCAGTTCACATGCAGCCATTTTCACTGCTATCCTCCCAAGTAATTATCAGTCCCTCAAAATATTATTTTTACAATTTCGTGCCAAAGCCTATATAATAACTCTGAGATCTATGGAAATCAATAACTATATCTTACTCATATTTCTTGTGCTGCCTAACACAGACCATTATACCTAGTTGTGTGACAAAGTAAGGGCAATAAATTCCATTTTACTCTTTTGTAAGGGCTGCTATACCATAGCAAACTTGACGCCCCTCCTAATTTTCATAACCAAAATTCCACTTGATATTTTTCTCAAAAGAGATTGCACGATTTAGCTTTTCTCACATTTTTTTTCTTATCTACATAGCACCACTAAATTCTCCTACTATAACTTTGCCAATCTTTTAAGGTTCAACTTTACTGTTATCTCATCAAAGGGGAAAAAATGTCCTTGTGCCTCTTCAGTAGTGTCTGCACTTCACAAAGGTATATTTGCCAAATGAAATTAGTGAGCCTGCAATGGAAAAGCATGCTACTGAAAACAGTAATGTTATTACTTGTTTAATTGCCAGTCAAAGAACAAAATCCTACCACAGTAAACATGCATTTAATGTTAACATGGCTCCACTTGAATTCCTTGCATAATACATTTCAAGGCTGTATACTATAATAATAGCATGAGAACTTTCCCTCCCTCCTTAGGTCTCCCTCTAGTTTGCACTGGCATGTGTTCTATGAGGAACTATAATCCATTATTAGCATGTTTATAAATCCAAAGATACAGAGGAGGTTGGTCAATGTTAATAAGTGACATTGTCCAATATAAGCAACAGAAATAGCACACACACGCTGAGACTCTGCCAGAGAAGCAGAGCGTATTCATTTAACTTAATGTATTCAGTGCATGACACTGTTTGGATATTTTGCTAAAATTAGATAAGTTTTTATTTTTTTTTATCCTGTCTCCTTTCCGATATACATCTCATTTATATGCATGGAAGCACAGAAGAAAACAAGTCACGGTGAAAACTGAAATACTCTTTAAGCACTAACTGGGGTACAGCACTTTCCATGCCAGGAATGGAGTGTGGCAGCCATAATTAACAGGAAATTTAACCAAGAAACTTCATTATCCTGTGTCCAGTGCCAAGACATACCTGCGGTGTGTAGAATTATACCAGATTCTTTTCATTTAATGCCATGAAACACTGACTGTACCAACCTCATCTTAATACTCATTCCACAATCTCCCAAAACTTTATGGTTCCAAATGCTGTGTATCTTCTATCACTGTTCTGCCTTTATAGGAAATAGTGTCCTGTGATGAAAGTCTTCACTAAGTTAATTAACTGAGGCCACAAATATGCAAATACATCACAAATATTGTGTATAATCTGAGCACTTCAGTTAGTTATAGAAAAAGTATAACTTGCAAAAAGCTAATGAATTAATATTTTTAGTAAAACTCTAATTTCCAGAGCCTATTCTCGAAGCACTGAATGCATTCCATAAGCTAAAGCATAGGTCAGACTATCATTGGAAACATGAGGCACCTTAAAGGCCTTTGGAGAAGCCTGCCAGCTTCCTGCTTTAATGTCAACGACATATCAGTATTAATTTCTACAACTCATTCATTCTTTCATTTTATTGGTTATTTCATTTATTTACATTTCAAATGTTATCTCCCTTCCCAGTTTCCCTTCCTCAAGCCCCCTATTGCTTCCTCCCTCTTCCCTACCTCTATGAGGGTTCTGTCGCACCCACCCACTCCTGCCTCATCAGCTTAGTGTTCCTCTATCCTGGGTCATCAAGCCTCAAAAGGAACAAGGGGCATCCCTCCCAGTGATGCTAGTTAAGGCAATCCTCTGCTGCTTATTTAGATGGAGCCATGGGTAGCCACTGTGTAATCTTTGCTTGGTGGTTTAGTCCCTAGGAGCTTTGGGAGGTCGGGTTGGTTGATATTGTCGTTTCTTTCCATGAGGTTGCAAACCCCTTCGGCTCCTACAGTCCTTGCCCTAAGCTCCCCATTGGGATCCCTGAGCTCAGTCCAACGTTTGGATGTGTACATTCGCATCTGCATTGGTCTGGCTCTAGCAGAGCCTCTCAGGGGACAGGGATACTGGGCTCCTGTCAGTAAGACTTCTTGTGATCTGCAATAGTGTCTGGGTTTGGTGTCACCAGATGGATAGATCCCTAGGTTGAGCAGGCTCTGCATGGCCTTTCCTTCAGTTTTTGTTCCACTCTTTGTTTGCATTTCCTTTTGATTGATGATACGGGATTAATATTTTCAAGGTGGGTGGGTAGCCCCATCCCTCTACTGGGGGCCGTGTTCATCCACTGCATATGGTCTGAACAAGTTCTATCTCCCTTTTGTTGGGTATTTCGGCTAAAGTCCATCCTGTTAGGTCCTGGGAAGTCCCAGAGATGCCAGGGACCCAAGAGGTTCCCCGGACCCAACAAATCTTTCATTTTTATGTCTTTATTGCTAATACCAAGACATAAAATGAAAACAAAGACAAGCTCTCCTACAATGAAATAATTTACGTACCCTTTACATATTTGTTTGAAATTATCTTCTTTCTGTCCTATTTAGTGATGAACAACATCCAAACTAGTCTTATCATTATATTTGCTAAGCAATGAAAGTGGTGTTTTACATTCTCTAATCAGAACGATCTTACACAATCTTAATGATCATTGTATAATTTACATCTAGTAAGATAATTTACACACAACACATAGCTAACATTGGACTTCAGTAATACAGTTCATTTAATGTATAAAATTTTATTTTGTTCCATATTCTATAAGTTAACAAGTGGGAAAAGAAAACATAAAGAAGCCATTATAACAGAGCACAGTAATTATCCATGTAACACCATCAAGTGGCCAGAAATTAGAGATGAACAATTAAAACATGAAGTATTTTCCATGTCAACTCTCTGTAAATCCTTCGGCAAATGCTTTCCTAAAGTAAACAATTGTAGCAAAGACCTGTATGGCTTACACACTATATAAAAATAGGAATGTGATTTTTTTTAATTTTTACTTTTAATTTCTCCTTACTCAAGCTTCCAGTCTTTTATATTACCTCATTGTTTATCCACACCACTACAGCGAAAAAAAAAAAAAGATCCATCTTAGTGATTCTCAAGTGCTGGTGTACATAATAATGAAAAATAGATACTACAAATGTTCACAAAAACAAAAGTATCTGAAATAAAGCAATTTCATAATAAGATGAAGGGATTTCCTCCTAATTAGAGTATCTGATGTGGATCTTCTATTCCTGTTTCCTAATTTCATGAGGGGATTTACTTCTTAATCATAAAAATCCACTGCCTTCACTCTGTTCCTTTGGTTACATTTTACTGTTCTAGAGAAAGCCAATCCTCAGCCTGATGAGATCCAGAAAATGTACCAAACACATGTTGCTCCTTTTTTTCTTTCTTTTACTCAGTTGAGATCTGCCTGTGAGGAAGATGGAGATGGGTTCAAACTCGTTTTATCCGTTCTTGTGTCGTGAAGACCTGATAACGTCCATGTGTGCCAGAGCTGGGTAGACATACTAATTTATAGATGAAGTTGATTGCATCTGCATGCATAATGCCTGCCTTCCCATTCAGCCTCTTCCAGCAATAAAACCATGACTTTGATCTCCATCTGCCTGACACCTGTGACTCTCTCAGAAGTTTCTGAAAACTAATAGAAATCTATTTGATTTTGTGAGTGGTGATGAGGTGAAGGTAGAGATCAGCATATATTTTGGACTTTAAGAGACTATCTACTCATAATCATTCACTGCCTGATTATGAAGTGAGGCTCTGCAGTGTGTAAACAGAACTTCATATTTTAAGAAACAACACTGAGCACACAGTGTCCCGAGGATGCACCAGTACTGAGGAGACCAGAAGGATCAAACATGTATGTTTATTTCACAAATTTAAGACTATAAGAAAAAAAGTTTTTATAGATTGGTCATAACAACAATGAAAACAGCAACAGGAGAGCCTAATCTTTAGATTTTTCTACGACTTTTAATAAATAAAAAATTGTAGCATTTATAGTTGAACCTAGTGAATAAGTTCCTGTTGGTATATAAAGAGAAGCAAAATCTGTGTTCAAAGCTTGTTACTTTGGGAGGAGTAATCTTCTGTCATGGAAGCAGGTCACGAAAGAACTCACACTCTAGTAGATGGTCTGAAACCCAAGTAATATGGTCAATACTGAGTATATTTGTTAGTTTAAAATAAAAACATTCACGTGAACTTGGGAGTAGAATATAATGGGGGAGATACAGAAAGAACTGGAACAATAAAATGAGAATGGACTTGGTGAAAATATGTTGTGTAGCACAACATTTCCAATAAAAATAAAATTGACTGAATTATTGTTTTAAATTACATGAATTCCATCTTTTTTAGAACTGCAAAAAAAGGATTATGTAAATGTTAAAATTTTGCTATATTAATAAATATGCATTTAGTAATTTATTAAATCAAAAGTATTAAAGATGGAAATTTTCATTTGTAATAGGACTTGATGGTGGGAAAACACTCTTCCAGACTGACAGGATCTTGTCAGCTCTAGTAAAGGTTTTTATAATGAATGGAGATCAGTTTCTTTTCCCCCATTAAGAAAAAAAATCATCTGTCTTATTATGATAGAGTTGAATACTGACAGTTCAAAATAATACTAATACTTTTCTTATACATTCTCTAATGTGCATTGCAAATATTAGCTTAAATTTCTTACTAGTATAATTCCGGGCACATCATTTCCAGCTGTAGATGTACTCAAATGTAGATGTCCCAAATAATTTTAAAAATTTGAAAATAGATCTTTTATACAATCCCTGTTATGGTTTTTTTGGCATGTCATTTTTAAAAAAATTTATTGGATATTTTATTTATTTACATTTAAGATGTCATTCCTTTTCTCCATTTCCCCTTCCTAGAATCACCATCACATCCCTCCTTCCCCTTTTTGTTTTTATACTATTTGAATTACATGCATGTATTAAGGTCAGTTCTACGTTAAGGGTCTAGCAATACAATAGATGTAAATAATCAAGGAACAAGCAAGCCAATAAACACAGATAGTCAAAAAACAAGCAAGGCATTAAACCGAATTACATGAACACTCCCATGATCACTATTTCTAAGGGCTTAGGAAGATGACCAAAGTATCTGAGCCTACTTCTCTATCCTAGCCCAAAGTCATTTTCATGTCAGAAGCCTACTTCCTTGTTCTAGCCTAATATTTAGATTCCTGCCTGAAATTACTTCTCTGTTCTAGCCTAAGATTTAGATTCCTACCTGAAATTACTTCTCTGTTCTATCCTAATGTCCAATTCCTGCCTGAGGCCTACTTCCTTGTCCTTGGCCAATGTCATATTCCTGCCAAGCAGCCCATTTCCTTGTCCTTGGCCCAAGTCAGATTCTTGCCAAGTAGCCCCAAAGGCTCTGTGCCTCCCCCTACCTTTTTTTTTTTAACAAGACTGAGCCTGTCTTATGTCATTCTGACAGGAATGCCTTTTTTACCCATCATGGAATATGCATTATCCAAAGCAATGCATTTCTGTCTTAGGTTGTTAAGGCTCTGTGCAGAATTACCCAGCCTTGGCTTCCCAGCCTGTTAATTTAAAAACTCTGTCTGAGGGTCCATGTTCAGGATCAAGCCATGTACTTTGGCTGCCAACATGTTGATGTTGTGAAAGAAAAGCTTTAACACAATGTCCAGGAATAAAATAGCCGACAAAGACAGAAACAAAGCACCATGGTATTTTTAAAAGATTACAAATACTACAATGTTATCATAGGAGAAGTATCATTTCTAAAAATTGTCTTAGTTTTATTCAGCTTTCTAGGTAGTTATGAAATTTAAAAAGAAAATTCATATTCATTCAAAGACTATGCAAGTAAGCAAGTGAAGGTAAGCAGAGGGAAGAATTGTTTTTCAACCATAGAAAGACGAAGGGCAATTACTGAGCATGGACTGCAGCAGGAGTAGTTGGTCATTTGAGCTTCATGTCTTCTACAGCATCCTGAGTCTCATGGCCACTGCCATATCCCCACAGTTACTTTATACTAGTGTGTGTACATTGAGAAAACTACATTGGATTATTGTGGTGTCTCAACTCATAAGATAACTTCCCTTAAACATAGTAAGAAATTGCTAGATTCATCACATTATGTTTCATCTTATAACTCTCAGGATAAAGTTGAACAAAATGAAGCATATATGAAGAAGCAACATGGGAAACAAAGATTGTGTAATTGAAATAAAAACTATAAAAAAAGGGGCTCATGTCTTTTGAAAGAATGAGGGAAGGAGTAATAATGGAGTTAAAGGCATAAGGAAAGATTGGGTAAGGTATGAGATTAATAGAGGGTTTTCTAAAACTAAAGTTGTGAGCAGAAGCCTTCTGAAACTCCACTAATTCATAAAACTAACTAAAACATATTTTAAGTGAGTAAAAGGAGTACAGACAGAGTGGTCCACATGAGCAAACAATGCTGTTGCAAAAAGATATGGATTCCTCAATGAAAATCTCAGTCCCAAGCACAAGTTACCTCTGTATTTATTATTGGCTTGTGTGGCCCCAGGGGCACCCAATAAATAGGGTGTTGCTGTTGCTCTTGGTTGCTCACTGTAATATATTAAGACCCTATTATAAAAGACTCCAAAATTTTTGATTGCAGAATATAGAGAAATCAATCTTGAACTAACCAGGAAGCTCTCTCCTCATGCTGGCTAGCTTTCTAAGTGCTAGAAAGTGCCATGTAGAGGGAGAAAATAAAACATTTGTCTTTTCAAGTGTTTGACAATGCATTCTAAATTAATGGTCTTCCAGGCAATATGTACCTACTAGTACGATAGAAAGAAGACCCTTTTGGGGTTTAATAACCTCTGTCTTCAACAGATTTGAAATCTGTTCCACTGAATTGAATTCATACCTGATACTGTAAACAAGGTAAAAATCTATAGCTAGGGTAGAAGTGAATTGTAAGAAAATAAAGCGAGGGATGTTGTTTTGTTATGTAGTTCTATTCTCAAACAACATTCTAAATACTCATGTTTGTATCTACAGATTTGTGATGTTTTCAGCCTTAGGCAGAGGTGTTTCTTATTGTGGAACTTGGTGGCTAATTCGTAAGCTTGCAACTTTTCACAACATTGAGAATATGTGATTATGACTACTCACGAATTAATGGAGCATCTATATGAAACCCCTACCCCCAGAACTAAGATGCAGGAAATATCAAAGAAAAGCAGGTGAAATAATGTAAAAGCCAGAATATGGGAAGAAGTGTAGTGAAAGGCTGACCTCCAAACAAGGCAGGGATGTTACAAATGTAAACTCACAGCACATGTAGTCAACCTGACCGAGACAACCACAAGATCACATTAGTTAAAACTTACAAGATGGAGGAGGAAAGAGATTATAATGCCTCTGCCCCTCTGAGGAACTTCTGTAAGATAATGGCTGCTAAGGGGGAAAGAGGGTAAGGCCTTCAGTACATAGCCCATGTCCCAATGAATGAATCTACACAAATGTGCATATAAGCAGCATTACTTACACATGGTGGATTATAAGAACAAAGCAATGAATTGGAAGAGATGTGAGAGATATATTGAAGGAGGGTTAGGTATTCGAAGGCAAGGTGTATGGCAAGGATATGACTTAGACACATTTTAGGAAGTTTTTAAAAAGTTGTATTTTGAATGAAACTACTGAGAAAGTACTCAGTCACTGATAATACTTGAGTACTAAAATAAAGATTCTAAGAAATCTAAGTGAAAATATTTTGCTGTAAATTCATTTCAAAACTATTTTTTAAACCTAAAAATATAATTTCATTATTTTCTTATTATGCTTTCCTTACTCCAAACCGGCCTATGCATTCCATACCTTTTACTCTTCTCTCAAAATCATAGCTTCCTTATTTCTTTTAGTTAGTACTCTTATATACTGTTGTAGTGTTAGGCAGTGAATATATATATTTTTTTTCTCATAAATACAATTTTCTTCGTTCTTATACTGTTACTTTTGTGTATAGAAATAACGAGTTGACCACTTGGTATTTCATATCCAATTAGAGGATTTATCCAATAAGGAACTCTATTTCTTTTGTTCCTAGCACTCCATTTTTACCTTTAATGCTTTGTCTATGGGTAAGGCTATGGAAAATTTCAGCATTATATAACTGAATACCTGTTGATCTTGTACTTTTTCAGTTGTCATTTAGGTAGTACCAAAGGATGCTATAAAATCTTGTAATGAGGAGAAGAGAATCAAACCAATGATTCTACCCAGCTGCAATGCCCATGAACCACAACAAAGACAAACAAGCCACAATAACTTGAGAATGCAGGAGGTGTTCATTTCTTAGTGGAAACCAATAGATTTTTAAAGAGATTTGAGGCCTAATTAGCATAAGGAAAATCATGCCTGGCACTGGAAACCTAGCCAAGCACGCAGGGATTATGAAGTCATGAATCCTGAGGAGAACTTACTAATGTCACAGTACGAAAACAGCTTATTGCCTAAGTGTATTATAAATAACTAACATTATACCTATAGCTGAGTGTAGCTCTCACCCCTTACCAAGGTAACTTCTCTTTGCAACAAGAGAGTAGTACCAAAAATTGCAGCCTGTCAAAAATACAGAGTACAAGTGCCAATGGGGTGTCCAGCCCCAAATGACATATTTATGACACACCCCTGCACTTAGGCATAGGGGAAATTGATGGAGACGGGACAGAGACACTGTGAGGGCCAGAAGACCAAGAAAGCTTCAGTTAGCCTGTAGTTCCAAGAAACGCCAGAAAACTTCACCTATCATACTGAACTAACAATTTCAATATTTTTGTGCTTGATAGCAATTACTTTCTTTTTTCATTGGATATATTATGTATTTAGATTTCACATGTTATCCTCTTTCCTGGCTTACCCTCCACGAACCCTCTATCTCATCCCCCTCCCCCTGCTTCTATGAGGATGTTCTCTCACCCACCAATCCAAACCCACCTCACCACCCTGGCATTCCCCTACACTGGAGCATCAAACCTTCACAGGATGAAGGGCCTCTCTTCCCATTAATGTTGGAGAAGGACATCCTCTGTTACATATGGAGCCGGAGCCATGGATCCCTCCATGTGTACTCTTTGGTTGGTGGTTCAGTTCCTGGGAGCTTGGGGGGAGGGGCGGAGGGGAAGTCTGGTTGGTTGATATTGTTGTTCTTCCTATGGGGTTACAAACCTCTTGAGCTCCTTCAGTCCTTTCTCTAACTCCTCTATTGGGGTCCCAGTGCTCAGTCCAATGGTTGGATGTAAGCATCCATATCTATATTTGTCAGGCTCTGGCAGAGCCTCTCGGGAGACAGCTATATAAGGCTTCTGTCCTCAAGTATTTCTTGGCATCTGCCATAGTGTCTGGGTTTGGTGTCTCTACATAGGATGGATCCCGATGTTGGGCAGTCTCTAGTTTTCAAAAGCACTCATTGCAGGGCACATCATAGTTAAGAGTATGAGGTCTTGGTGGAATTTTGTGTTTTACATGCCCCTTGTCACCTTACATCTTCTGGGAAAGTAATGAACATTATGAATAACATTCACCAGCATATTCAATATGAAAACTAGAATCTTAGAGCACATACTCAATTCTCACAAAATTAAGTCACTTTAGAGACATCTACAGGTTAAAATTAAAATGATAACACTAAGAAATGTCATAATGGTTTATGAAATTGTAATCTTATAGAGGAATTTGTAGTAGTCTGTATAGTATTATTTTCCTTTCCATTAACATGTAGACCACAAATACATAATCTGTCCTATACTGGGGTAAGATTGGGCAGCCAGCTAACCTCTGTAGTTTATTTCTGAACCTGTGTTTAAAAAGGTTTGCTTAAATTTAAGATTTTACCTAAAGCTAGTTCTTATTGTTAAATTTACTATTATAGACTAGCTTTCAAAATTTGGAATATTATGTGTAATTTGTTTCTGAATTTAATCATATAATTCAAATGATGCTTGAATTAACACGAACAGTTTAGATAGAAATTAGTTTCTTATTCTTAGTTCATCTGAGGATGAATTCAGAAATAATATTTAGATAATTTTTAATTTATGTGTTTTTTATGATATTCAGTCAGACATAAGTCATTCTGGCTTGAAACTTGCTATATAGCTGAACCTGTCTTTAAATAACTGAACTTTCTGCCTTGACCTACCAAGTGCTAAGATTACAGGGATATACCACCATTCTCAGCTAATGCTGAAATTTCAAAAACAAAAGTTGAAGCTGCTATCAACCTAATTAGATGATTAAATGCATCTATAAAAGACAGACGACTCAGAGAAAGAAAAAATGCAATCCGTAAGAAGAAATTAATTCTATGTTTTTCCATGTTAAGTAGGTCAAATAGGAACGTGTATGACACCATTGAGCTTTCTCTGAATATTGCTCAATTAAACAAAAAAATTACAAATTTTGATATTTTGCATATGCTCACAAAGTGAAATGTTTAATACTAATAAATATTAATTTCTACAACACATTGAGGCTTTGAGAGCTCAATAAATAAATAATTAAATGAAGAACAAATGTGCTGGGAAGGACCTTCAGATGCACAGAATATACAGACATATTGAGCTAGAAGAGTGTGTGGTTCCCAGAATCACACCTAGCCCAAGATTATTTGTAAACATACACAGTAAGATCTGTGTTGTCCGCAACAAACATCTTCCAATGTGTTCACTAAGGAAACAAAGCCATGGTGTGTGCATGTAACAAACAACAGTTAAAGAAGCAATTGAGATTCATGCTTCCTTTAAGGAAAAAAAATAATCAGTTTAGTCACATTTGAATATCAACCACAAACTTTTCAGCCAATCAAAGTCAGTTATTTCTTCATTACTTCTCTTTTTTTTGGAGGAGGGGTAGACTTACCACATATAAGACAAAGGTGGTCAGTTAGAGAGGAAGCAATAAGACTTCACTTTCTAATATATATTTGAACAAGAGCAGACACTCTAAGGCACATTTACTTCCCCGGCTTTTTCCAACTCACATTTTTCCAGTCTCCAGGCAATATTCACATACAGGATGTGTTATTATTTTTCTTAGAAAAGAATTTTCCCCACCCTTGTTTTTCTGTCTAATTTTATTCCTACTTTTAATTTATGCCATCTTGTATTTTATGTATCCTAAGTTCTTTTACGATCATTCTAGAATGAGTCAAGGCCCAAACAAAAGCATTTAGAAGAAGAGAGTCAAGATGCATCAGGACACATTTGAAGTTCACATTTTAAATGTCCAAGCCTTCTATTTCCCAGCCTGGTTAACCCCCTTGCCTTAAAATACCTAGATTACGAGACTACTGCAACAGGGAAGACATGGCATTTCAACAGGTCTCTTAACTCTATGAAGGTTTGGGTTCTTCTTCTGAGAAAATAAAATCTGCCATAGCAAAACAAAATTTGTTTAAATATTACTCAATAATGATCATGTGGATGTTTGACAAAAGTCAATTTTATTTTCTTCCTTTCCAAATTAAGTCATTATATTAAAACTAATATCAAAGCAAATGTTAGTCAACCACATGATAAGCGTTGCTGGCAATAATCTAATAGATGAGTGGTGGTTTGAATATGAAATTTCTCTTATAGGCTCCGGTGTCTGAACACTTGACTGGTGGTGTACTTTGGGAAGTTGTTTCCCCCTTTATAAAGGAAGTATGCCATGTAAAGTCTTTTAGCTTACATAGCTTCACTTTACCTTCAGTTTTCTCCCTCTGTTTTGTGCTTGTGAAGATGTGAGTTCTTAGATTTCTGTTCCTATTGCCATGTCTGCACTTGGCTGCTATGCCTTCCTTCTATGATGTACTCTTATCAGTCTAGAAGCATTAGGGCTAAATAGACTTTTCCTTCTGTAAGCTGCTTCTATGATGTTTTATCACAGCAAAAGAGAAGTAACTAATACAAGATGTAAAACCAGAATGTGGAAAAATCAATTGCTATGGTAAGATAGACAATTTAAAATAGTTATTAAGCTATGGAAATTATTCCCTATTAAAGCTGCTAAAGCAAAAGGAAATGAGCATGAAACCTTGTAATGTTATGTGCCATTTTAGCAAAGATTATTTATTATTAGTCTCAAGTATAAAACACAAAGAAGGCACAAAATGGAAATATAATAACTATTTCATAACACTTGAATTTTCAAATACTTCATGGCACGTAAAATCACCTTCAGGGTGCAAATTCAACTAATAGTTCCTAATATGAATAAATAAATTAATAACAACCAAAATGCAACTCAATACATTAAGAACTTTTTTGAAGCAACAGGTTATTTGTAAATGAAAGTCAATGAAAATAAAGTAAAATGAGATTCATTTATAATGAACCGTCTGTACCATGAACTAGGCTGTTAGTTATTATTAACTGGAACTAATAATCGACTCAGTAGGAGAAAGTGCTGGCCATCAAGCATTCATCTCAATCCAATCCCAACAGCCCACATTTTGTACTTTATTCTTACACATTCACTATGGCATGCACATAGAAACACAGACACCCTCAACACACACACACATTAAAACACATGTACACACACATTGTTTTCATTTTTAATTAAAAAAAAAACTAAAGAACTAACAAGATAGCTTAGTCAGAACACCACTTGCCACACACAAATGAGGACCAGAGTTCATATTTCCAGTACATATATTAAAAGAAAGCCATGTTACAATGATATGCACTTGCTAATCATAGTGCTAGGGATTCAGAAATAGAAAAATAACCCAGGGGCAGGGGAAAGTGTACCAGCCAATCTCACTGAATTAAGAAGCTTCACATTTAGTGAGTAATCACATCTCAGACAATAAGGTGGAGAGAAATGCAGGAAGACACTAAACATCAACTTCTGGCTCCAAGCATATATATACACATATGCACATATGGATATAATCGAGAGACACAAAGAAATACACAGATACACAATCACAGATACACAAAAAGACAACTGATCATTTATGTAGATTGTCTAGGGTTGATTCTTATGTAAGATAAATTAATTAGAATTCAATAATAATTCAAATGGTCCCTAAAATTCCTTCATTGTTCAAGATACTAATTGTATTTTTATTTCCATCATGGGAAACAAGGAGCACATGAAGAAGAAGAAAGAGAAAGAGGAGGAGGAGGAGGAGGAAGAGGAGGAGGAGGAGCAGGAGGAAGAGAAGGAG
>NW_021620899.1:6410080-6450254 GCF_004785775.1 Grammomys surdaster | reverse complement strand
AGGAGGAGGAGGAGGAGGAGGAGGAGGAGGAGGAGGAGGAGGAGGAGGAAGCATTGGGTCTCCATACATATGTAAAGATAGTAGAAAAAGAAGAGGCCATGTTTTGAGAGAATGCAAAATCAGATGGATAGTCAGAATTGGAGAGAGAAGTGAAAGGGGGATAACTGATGAAAATCTATCATACTTTCAGGAAAATGTTAAAGTATAAGGAGGATGGACATGTGACAACAAGGCTAAAGCCAAACCCTGTATCTAGCTGATACCTCAAATGAACAAGGGTCTTCGGGAACAGGCCTACAATAGTAGTTTTTGTAATCATAAGCATACACAAAATAATTAAGTATCATTTTATTTTTCCAAATAAGAGTTGCTCTCTGTATTTGGAAGACACATATTAAGGGAAACAATTTGATAGATGTAAGAGTAGTATAATCAAATTTTCATTATTCTGAGAGACAGACAAAACATAATTCTTAAATACCTCATTTAACCTGTCAGATATAACATTCTTGCTCATCCAAAATTATCTGGCATAGTAGCTAGATAATCTAAATTTTACCCTTTTCCTTACAAAATAAATAAAGATTATAAAGCATGAATAAAATGGGCAAAGGGCAGAATCATGAAGAAATTAAGTCAAAAGGGCCCAAGTCATGAAATAACTCCAAAAGTACTCTGTTTCTTGCAAACAGAGGAGTTGACTATTGGTTATATTTGCTAAAAAAAATAATTAATGGGCTCTTTGCTCAAAAACTTTGTCCTGTTTTCATTTGAAACACAAATTGTATGTTTATTCATTTGGTCAGGTATCAAGCAATAGGAAGTCTGTGATTTCCTTTAGAGTAGCAAATGTGACTGGATCTGTCTGTATCTCTTCCAGTATAGAGAATGCAGGAAAATAAATCAAAATGGAAAAGTCTTGATCTCGGTCATCTCACCCCCAACTATACTCAAAAACCAAGTGTGAGCAATTAAGTTGTTAAAGTTAGATACTACGCAAACTAACATGCTGGCTTTTAAATCTTTCAATAGCTTTGAGAGATATCGCCCCATCTTAAAAATGGGGAAGTTGAAGGTCAGATAACTTATAGTGCAGTTTTGTGTGTCATGTACTGGTTCACTGACTCAGTCCTTATGGAGTTACCCATGGCTGTGTGGTACAGTATGAGTCTACTCAGAGTTGCACCTGAATATTTACAGTGTGTTTACAGTGAACCTAGTCAAGCAATGAGTGTAAAATACACATGGTATTATAAAAACACTGCTAGAAATTTTAAAATAATTCAATAGTATTTTCCTTTCATATATATTGATATTACTTAGAATGCAGTGATCAAATAAATGTACTATTAAAATAACCATGCTTTTTCAATGAGGCTATTAAGCTGTTAACTTAAATGTTTGCCCACTGTATTTCTATTAAGTACACTGATTTATAAGGAAAGACAGACAAAAAGGATCTTTTTCTACTGGGGGGAGGTCAAGAGAAGGGAAAATGTGGTATTGTTTTAATATGACATATGTAATATTCATAGTACAGCACTGATTCAGTATAGAGACTCCAATAGAAATGATTAATTATAACGGTACTCTCAGTGAAAACTTTAAATGGGTATGAAGTTAAATATAAAGAATGACCATAAAGAAAACTTAAGATGATATTTCAAATTGAGGAAGTGTGTTTCCAGTAACATTGTGGCAAAGAACTAAAACGTTGTGAGTGAAGACAAAAAAGAAAAAAATAGAAAAGCAACCATTTTACTAAAGTTTGTAAGCCAAATGACAGGGTTTGTCACTTATTCAAAAGTTGTGATCCATATATGTTCTTTAATTTCTAAACTAATGTGTAATAATTTGGCTCTTAAATGTCTCCCAATGTCAAAAAACCTGGTACAATGGAAAATGGCTCTATTAAAAGGTGCCACACACACAAAGACACAGGGACAGTGACCAAGGCTAGAAATTCTGAAGGTCCTAAGCCAACATGATCTTCTCTATTTATAAGTTGATTATAATGAGAGTTTGTTACTTTAACGAATGGTCGACTAACTGAAACCTTCCACTGGACTATACACAATTCTATAAACTAATGAGGGTGAGCCTGGGAATGACAAAGAAACCAAAATTTATTCAGCGTTTTACCTGCACTATCTGCTTAGTAATTACTGCTTATAAATTTATATGGAATGAAAAAATCAAGTTTATTTAACAAGGAGTCTGCAATTTAGTCTTAGAAACCAGATAGGATGCAAATAGTTGATCTGAAGAAATTCCAGATAGTCTGTAAGCATCATGGCTTTATTTTTATCTGTCAATCATGTACTTGGGCCAGACTGATTGCAAATGTAAATGAGATCCTTAAAAATCATAGAAAAGAATTTGTAGTAGCCTCAGAAGTAAAAGGAATGGACGGAATTAATAGAGAGCCATAAAAGCATTGGTAGGAGTTGTTAAACATCCATTAAATAGTAATAAAACTATATAAAATTTATTGCATTCTTATTATGGGCGAGGCCAGCGCTGGCTGAGCATTTTATACGTATTGTCTCATTTAATCCTCAAGACATCTAATTAGGGAAGTATAATTATATATCTGTATATTATATATGCAGATTAGAGATTAAGTAATTTGACCTTTTACCACAAAGACATGATTCAAACCCACTGTTGTCTGCCTCTATCCACTGACCCAAGTCTCCAATGTTTCTGTAACATTAATCTGAAACCTCCATTGGAAAAGGCAACAAAGCTGTTAGTTTTAAAATGAAAACATGTGGAGGCCTGGAGGGCTTGAAATAACTTTTCTAGATCTCAAAACAAAACCAAAAAAAAAAAAAAGTCAACGCCAATGCCAGGATTTAAATCTGGGATTCAAAGTGTCAGAGATCTTCTTCAGCTTAGAGCATGCCATGTACTGGCCTTTTAAAAAGCTGTTTGACAGACAGTCCACCCTCTTGCTCTTTAAAGAGCTTCCAGCTGTTGTTTAACTTTAGAACATTAGGGCTGCACCTGCTTCATTCTTTTTCAAGTAGATAGTGAAGCTGCCAGAAAAGCAGCACTGTCTTATCTACTGTCTGCTTTCAGAAAGCCATAAAATAAACCAAACCTGCATAGATTCACCAGAAAAATAACTATCCTCCTTGAAAAGCAAAGTGGGGAAAAATAAATAAGAAAATAGATAGAAATGAGCCGAGGGGTAAACATGCTAAAGCATCTGAGAGTTTGAGTCATACCTTTGACTAAGGTATTTTAATTAGGAAAGACATCAGTTCTTGGTTAAAAACAAAAACGAACTTTTCCTAACTGGGGCCAAAAAAAATAGAAATAGCAATAGCAAGACAAAGGCTGACAGAGGATTAAAAACAAAATGAGGGGGAAATCTAAGACCAGACATGTAATCTTAACCTTTGATACTTGCAGGATCCGGAGCTGAAATGTAGGGGAGTCAACAGCATGATTATTTGGCCCAGTGAATGCTATGCACTGACCTGTAGGTCAGCTAGTGGTTTTACTGAGATGGACTTTCATTTTGTAAGTCAGGTTGGCCTTTAACTCACAGGTAGCAAAGCTGGCCAGGAATTTGTGATCTGTCTGCACATCCTGATTTGTGGGTTTAGTTATAGGACCATCCTGCCAGGATGAAATCCTGACTTTTGCACTAGCAATAGTCAAGTATCTACTAGTATTGGAAATTTCAAATTTTTCCACAATCCCCTTTTACATTAGCAATGTTTAAAATTATATTTGTTTCACCACAAGAAGACCTACAGAGTCAACTAACCTGGATCCATACAGCTTCACAGAAACTGAATTACCAACCAAAAGCATGATGTAGGGGGTGATCCTATGCTCCCCCCCCATTCAACATTTGTAGCAAATGTGCAACTTGGTCTTAATGTGGGTCCCCTAACAATTGGAGTGGAGGCTGTCTCTGATTTAGTTGCCTACCATTGGATCCCCTTCCCCCAACTAGGACTACCTAGTTGGGCCTCTTTGGGATAAGATGCTTTTAAGTCTATACAGGTGGTACCCAAAGTGGGGCTTCCCTTTTTCGGAGGAGAAGAGGAGGGATAAATGGGGGAAGGGATTTGTATTGGGAAGACATTGTAGTGAGAAGAGAAGGGACTAGGGGAGGGGACCTAGATGGGGATGTAAAGTGAAGGAAGGAAAGAAGGAATGAAGGAAGGAAGGAAGGAAGGAAGGAAGGAAGGAAGGAAGGAAGGAAGGAAGGAAGGAAGGGAGGGGAGAAGGAAGGTAAGTAAGTAAGAAAAATGTAAAAGAGCCATCCACAAGGGGAAGTAACAGAAAAGCAAAGCATCAGCCACAGACTATGAAGAGAAGCTTTAGTAACAAAGAGCCCAGGCTGTGGAGGAAGAAATGCTGGAATATCCTGCTTTCTGCGGCAAGGAATGTGTCCCAGAATCTTTTAGAGTAATGAGGAAGCTGGAGGCTAAGTTTGTGTCCAGCTGCCTGCTCATCCTCTATGGCTCTTCCTGTGCCACAGGGGTGTGCTGCTAGGCAGGACTGAGAGCTGAACACAAATCTGGTGGATGTCTCATTTCTGTAGCCTCATGAGTCTTGTTAGATGATTTACTGATGCACAAGTTTTCACCAGGCTTATCCTTGACCTACATTCATTTCCAGCCTTTGCATTATGTCGTGTGGAAATTCAGTCTTTGGTAGTTGGGCTTAGATGAAGTCATTAGTATGTGATCTTCAAATTTCCCAATCTTGCTCATCTGTGTTCTCTCCATTCAATAATATGAGCCTGAATCCAATCTGATCTTGGACTCTAGCTTCCAAAACTATGAGATGTAAAACTCAGCTATTGAACTCATTTAGGATTCATTTCAGATTTAGGAACATTTGGGAGTTTGAGTTTTTTGAATTTGGAAGTTCATCCAGAAGACGATGTATAAAGATTTCCAAATCTCTATACTTTCTGGATGTAAAACTTGGGGTTTCAAGTATTGGGAATAACCAATATACAACTGACATTGTTGTCAAGACTCAAGTTGACTAAAAATAGGAATTTACAGGCTTTGGTCGTTACGGAAAACTATACCATTCAAAGTCACATGTTCTAATAAGAAGGAGATAGATGGTCATAAATGTAGAATGTGGAATACGCATCCGCACCTAGAGAGAAAAGAGCCTAAGTACACAGATGTCAGAATCTGACTCAATCTGTCAAGGTCTTGAACGTGTACTCTGAAAAATGGTTCATAATAATATGATAAAGATTATTAAAATATCTAAAACATAAGTTTCAAGACTGCCTTTAAACAAACACGTATTACACAGAATACCAAACTAAGTTTCTAAGATTTTTAACTTGTATATTTTGATGGACTATGGTTTTGAAGGACTTTGTTTTACAGTTGTTTGTCTGTGTATGTGTTAAACGCATATGCATTTGAAGACAATATTATATTTAGAACACCCTTCCATAACTTTATTATAAATAAGTTATTAAAAGTCCAAGTTATCATTTCTAATACTCATTAGTTTCCAGACAATAATTTATTGCTCTACTTACTGAGGAGAATGACAAGTGGCATCCAAATTTTTTTTTCTTTTTTTAGAACACAAAGTTGATTGAGTAATGAAAGGGCTATGGGCTTTGGAACAGTTGGGAGGTGACTATGCTCAAAACTGTCAAAGAAATAATGAATATAGACTAATAATTTTCTCCAGCTCACAGCCAAAATGGAGCAATTAGGTTTGCACATGCTCCTGTTTTTGTTTGTACAATTCATTGGCACCTTTTAGTCTGTGAAAATATCCAACTGCCAATATCTCCATTCACCTAAGAATGCCTAAGAACATCCTCGCAAACTAACAGCAATCATACTCCCGTGGAGTTGACTAGATGAACTTGCTTCCAATCAATGTACTCATAGATGGTAAATGTTTTTGCTTCTACTCAAGTTACACAAAAAATAGATTAAGAAATGAGTTCGAAAAAAATAAAAATAAGAATGTCATGATCACTTCTTATTTTGAGTATTTCTCATTCAAAATTCTTATTTGAATAATGATAGGTATTCTTAGCAGTATAATAAATGTACTCCACTTAATCTCAACATATATAATAAAGGCAAAATTACTATTGTTTAAAAATCTTAGTTAAGTCTCAAAAATATACCTTGTACACATTTATATTAGCACGTTAAAAAAAACATAAAGCAGCAAATCTGATCCTATGGCAGCTCACAAGGGACTGAATTACCAACCAAAGGACATGCATGGACTGAGATTTGGCCGTCTACACATGTGTACTGTGTGCAGCATGGTCACCATGTGCATCCCCTAACAATTGGAGCAGAGGCTGACTCTCACTCTGCTGTCTTCCCTTGGATCCTTTTCCCCTGAGTCGGCTGCCTTGCCTGGCCTCAGTGGAAGAGGATGCACTTAGTCCTGATGAGAGTTGATATGGATGGGTGGGTTTCTACAGGGGTGAGCAGGGACTGTCCAGAAGGTCTACCTTCCACTGAGAAGAAGGTAGGAGGGAATGAGAAAAGAGCGATGGGAGGGCTTTACTGGGAAGAGAGGAGGGAGGACAGCTGCAATCTGTATGTAATGGGAATAAATAAATAGATAAATAAAGCATCTCAATCAAGAAATATATAGTTTCATTTCATAATAAAAACAAGATAACATAAAACACATTTATAATACACAAAAGGTTTAAGGGCAATTGGTTTGAATAGTAGGAACCATGACTCAGGAATAAGTGCACAATAAATGTATACTGAATGAAAAAAGAAAATATAGCTCCTAAAACATTATTGCTCCAGTGCAGTACATAACCTTTTATTTCTGTGCTTTTATGGCTGCTGAGGTGTTGATAATTCCCTCACTATGTAGAAACCAGGGTATGGTCATTGTGAGGACATCACGTGTACACTGCACCTTCTTTGAGTCATAATTTCTCTTCACCAGTTTAGATTCAAATCAACATTGGTTATAATCTAGTAGGAAACACTAAATTCATAAGGCTGTTTGTTAGTTTTTTTTACTTATTTTAAAGAATGATTGCTGGAATGCAAATGAACATGAATGCTCTGTATCCTGCTTCATAAAACGGACTATTTTCTAAAAGATGAAAACATGTTAATGTTCCCCAACATTGGAAATCTGTTTGGATGTTTCTTACACATGAACATGGCCTTAGTACAAAAATTAGAAGTGACACTCAAGGTAGTTAACTAAAAGCAAAGCAATAATAATTGAAAGAAAGAAAGAAAGAAAGAAAGAAAGAAAGAAAGAAAGAAAGGAAGAAACAAACAAACAAACAAACAAACAAACAAACAGAAAAAAGTATGTGCACAAAAGCTCCCCTCACATGGAGAAATGTTTGCTTTCAATAAATGAGTGGTATAAAAAAAAAAAACAACCTGTGAAATTCTAGAAATAGAATACTATTCAAATGACACATCCAGGATTTAAAAAGGCATGGAAAAATCTGATACATAATGACAATGCAGTCAGTGTAAACGTCTCAATAATAAAATGTGGCTCTCAAAATGACAAAACTATTGCATAGTAAGTTCAGTGGTTTCCAGGGGTGCAAGGGGAAACAAGTAGGTGGAGTTCAGGAAATGTTTAGAGCTGCCAGACTACTCTCCATATGACACTGTAATAGTGAACACATACCGTTATATGTATTTGAAGCCCAAAGACCTATATAACAGAAAGAATGAATGCTAACATAAATTCTGAATCATACTTAATAACAAGGTTCCTTTATTGGTTCACCTATACTACACACGTGAGTATGAATGAGAATGTCTTCAACAGGCTCAAATAGGTGAACACTTAGTCTATATTTGGTAGCACTTTTGCAGGAGTGGGGTTTGGTCTTGCTGGAGGAAGGAATTCACTGCGGCCTGAAGAGAGCCTTTGAGAGTGCATAAACCTAACCTCGCTTGATTTCACTTTCTGCTCTTTGCTTTACAATTGTGGTTGAAGACATGATCTCTCAGTTTCCTGATACAGCTATGGATTGCTGTGTGCTGCCGTGCTGTCTCGACAAGATGGATTATTATCCCTCTGGAACCATAAGCCAAAATAAACGGTCTTCAATAATTTGTTTTGGTCATTATTTTCACCACAGAAGTGGAGAAGCAACTGAAATACAACACTAATGCAAGATATCAATTATGGCAGAAACTACATTTGGTGGGAGATAATGGGACCTCTTTCTATTAAATAGTCATGGTTTTCTATAAACCTAACACTATTCTTAAAATGTCAATTAATCAAAGCAAAAAAGATATTATACCTTTGCATGTTTTTCATCCTCCTGTGGAAGTATTTTATAGGCAGACAGACATTAGAGCTGGATATGCACTAGTTGAGAAATTTAAAAGCTTTTATCTTCATCCTCACACCCAAGGGAGGTAGGGAATTAACAGGTATATGTAGGGAATTAACAGGTGTAGAACAGAAAGCATAGCCTCACACTTGAAAGTTTTGTATTCAAAAGTGTTTTTCCCTCCTTTCAAAGATAGCTTGCAACCAAACACACACACACACATACACACACACACGCACACACATCATATACATATATACACATGGGTATTCTAATATAAATTGCACAGTTACAGAAACAATAAAAACAGAGTGGGCTAGGGAGACAGATAAGATGTTAATAACGCACAGCACTCTTTCAGCGGATCCAAGTTCAGTTCGAAGCACATGGAGAGCAGCTTACACCTGCATACACACCAGCTCCAAGGGATCTGCTACATTCTTGACTCCACATGACATGTACACTCACACATGCACATACACATATGCATAGAGACACACACATATGTTTACAGTTAAAAATAAAATAAAGTTCTAAAAGGACATAGGATATACTTATTGCTTTTCCATAAATCATGTAAAACTTACTACTAAGGACCATTCAAAAAAAATTATAAACCTTCAAGGATGAAAAGTCTGAGACAGAAAGATACCATGTGTTGGAGCTGAGCAAGGGGATCACAAAACACTGACATTTTGGATGACGCTGGATGAGGAACCCACCCGGTTCATCCCATACACATGTGAAATCTG
Organism: Grammomys surdaster; assembly: GCF_004785775.1. Classification (NCBI taxonomy): domain Eukaryota; kingdom Metazoa; phylum Chordata; class Mammalia; order Rodentia; family Muridae; genus Grammomys; species Grammomys surdaster. The sequence goes on along the minus strand of NW_021620899.1, from coordinate 6,441,182 downwards.
TAGCACTAGGCGTCTTGGGAAAATATCTAACTGGACTTAACTAAGGAAAAAATATAGTTTCTTATATGTTTTCTACTATATCACACTGAGCGACTAGAGCCCAATTTGAGCAGAAAACCATTTTCCCATTGTCACTAATTTATCTTCTTTTATTGACTGATTTGTCTACACATTCTGATTGTGAATGCAATTCTTCATGTGCTTTTTTTAGATGTATGTATTATATTTATATGAGTAAACTGCAACTGCTTTTTTTCAGACACACCAGAGGAGGGCATCAGATCCTATTACAGATGGTTGAGAGCCACCATATGGTTGCTGGGAATTGAACTCAAAACCTCTAAAAGAGCAGTCAGTGCTCTTAACCACTGAGCCATCTCTCTAGCCCCATCATGTGCTTTTTAGACAGAGAATGTGAGTGGCCATATAAGAAAAAAATTGAAGGGGAAAACTAGGCACATAATCACAAATACTTTGAGTCTAAATATGTGAATCTGAGTTTCCAAGAGAAATAGAACTTTTGACAATAGATAAATTAAAAAAAAAAGAGCTAGATAAGTGACTGATTTTAGGAGCCTTCAAGACTTAGAATTTTATCCCATGTATAGGCCTTACACTGAAGACTGATAGGATATTATTTAGATTTTAGTGGAGAAACTGAGTCATCTTTCTTTAGAAAACCTCTTAGGTTTCTGACAGATATTCTTAGCTGACTCGGGTGCTATGAGACCCATAGCAGTTTGGCAAATCCCATTCCAGTCGTACGAATTTCTTCTCTGAAGTACATGTAGGAATGTAATTGTCATTTTAATAGCTTTGGTGGACTGTCTGACAGTTGATACAGGTGTAAGCATCATTTTCAAGGGAAAGGTTTCATGAGTACCCATTTAATAGTGTAAGTTGCACCTCTTCTCTTTCTCCATGCCATTGCCTTCTGCCATATGGGAATGCATCACAAGGCTTTCTTGAATACTTGTACCTTAATATTGGACCATCAGGTCTCCAGAATCATGAACTAGTACATTTATGTTTCATTTGAATTACCTAGAATATATGGCATTCTATTAGAGTAAAACACAATTATCTATGAATCCAGGTTTAAACACTACTTTTGAATGCAATGAGTAAAGTAAATAGAAGTGTAGTGGATGCTATTTACTGGGTGAGCATCCTTAGCTTCAAATATAAAAGTCTCAAAACAATGAAAGTTTCTGAGCCTCAACATGACTAACCAAGTAGAAAATTTCACAAGTCACTTAAGGGCATATGTTACATTCAACACACACACACACACACACACACACACACACGCACACACACAATATCAAAAAGTCACCTTCGAAACATATGGAGAAGGTATATTGAAAGCATAAATACATTTCATGATTAAACATCAGGTTTTTCTAGATGATATCTCTACACACATGTGTACACACATGCAAGCATGCACACACAGTCAGACCTCAAAATCTAAAATACTCCTGGTCACAAGCTTCAAACATGGCGGAGTCCACTTACACTGAAATTTATTTCAATTAGGATCCCTGAATTTAGGGAGCTAGTTGAAAATTCTTGGTAGAGAAGACAAGTGAAAGTAAATGGTGAGAGGGTAGATACAGAGAGGAATGAACGAGGAATTGTTGGAGAACCCTGCTGTTAAGGTCTACCATGTCCAGATAGCTCTCTGAGCTCAACACATGATGTTAAGTTTCCTTAACTGCCTAACCTTATTTGGAGAATAACCCTGAAAAGAGTTTCTTGCAAGTGCTGCATGATTCAGCACATGAGCCTTGCTCTTTCCTCTGCCATTATGGTAAGTAGGTACTGTGTTCTAACCAATCAGATGTTTCCACCCATATACCAGGAGCAGTTATCTACCTGACCCCTGGAACAATAAAAATGTAGAGCTATCTCACTGAAGCTGCCTCCTGGAAGACAATATACAACTTCTATCATATTCACCACCATCTGAACCCTTCTCCTGTTGCTTTTGCTCACTCAGACAAAGACCCTGAGGAAAAGGAGACCCACAAGGAATTATAGATTCTTTGCTTATTAGACAAATCCAAATTTCTGACCATGGAAGAAATCTGTGTAGTATTTTTTAGCAAGTGAATTTTCTGTGATATATATTCAGATACATATCATATGTATGTGATGTATACATGTGTATTTTATATGTTTTAGAGGAGTCTGGTTGTGTTACATGTAACTCCAAGGTTTACAATAAAATTCTTCTAATAGTAGTTATCTGTTAACAATTCTGGATATTTATTGAAAGCAATGATAAAACAGTTATAGCAAGAGCTATTATGTACTGAGTATATACATACTATGTTCCAGGAACAATAAACAATGTACATCATTATATCTGACTTAATCTTCTATAGTAAGTCTCTGAGATAGATTAAGACTCAGCTAGAGGGAGCAGCTTGTCCATTACACACAGACACATAGCTGGTCACAACCAAAATTGGAAATAGAATCTTGGAGGAAACTCAGAGATGTGGGCTACTGAATGTTTCTGGGGCACTAAACCCAGGGGATTATAGGCATGGGCCCAGATCTTAAAGATCTAGCAGTTTCAAAGAATCCCTCAATCGCTCGATCTCTCTCTCTGTCTCTCTGTGTGTCTCTCTCTCTGTGTCTCTCTGTCTCTCTGTGTCTCTCTCTCTGTCTCTCTGTCTCTCTGTCTCTCTGTCTCTGTTTCTCTCTGTCTCTCTCTGTCTCTCTCTCTGTCTCTCTGTCTCTCTCTCTCTCTCTCTCTCTCTGTGTGTGTGTGTGTGTGTGTGTGTGTGTGTGTGTGTGTGTATGTACTAGGCACTCATTACTATAGTGGCACAAAGATCATAAAAGTATGCTCACTGTGTAGTACAGCTTAAGAAGTCAAAATTTTTTAAAAAAAGTTATTCTTTCGTGAGGAATGTTGTAAAACAAGTTTATAGAAACTTAATACTAATTTAAATATAGATACATTTCAGATATGTTCAAAGGTAAAGGAAAGATGATTTGCTAAATGAATGCTGTTAACCATAAAAATGTAGCATAGTACTGTCAACATGGAATGAATGGCAGAAAGTCAATACCAAGTTTGATATATTTGAATCCCAAGCTATAAGGCTTAACAATTCGTGTACTATACTGTTACCCAAACCTCTTACTGTCAGTTCGATATGTGTCAAAGAACATCTATGCCTGATCTTATTATAGCTATTGGGCAGGAGACAAATCAATAGGAAAACTGTGAACTATGCAAGCATGAAAATCTGAGGTCAGAGTCCTATCACCTGTGTAAAGCCCAGCTGTGGTTGTGGACACTTATTACCTCAGTGGGTTGTGGTAAGGGATTCAGAGACAGACATGTCCTTGAGCACACTGGCCAGCTAGTGTAGCTGAAATAGCAACACTAAGATTCAGATACTCTCTCTTGGGAATTAATGTTGAAATCTGTAGAGGGTGATATACTATATTAACCTCTGAGCTTCATTTGCACACTCAAACACATACATTCCTGTATAACACACAGACACACACACACCACACACACAAACACATTCACACCACACACACCACACACACCACACATACCACACACACACACACCACACATACCACACACACACACCACACACTACACAAACACACACACACACAAACACACACACACACACACATACCCCACATGCACACATGTATGCTGGATGAATACTGAATGGAATTGGAACTGGATTTTACAACGGAAAAATGTCAGAGGCATCATACAGTATTCTAAGTGTCGCTAACAAGTTTTTATTATTATTATATTACTCTTTTCTGCATGGACCTTCTCATTTATATACATCAAGAAGTGCTAAAGGCGAACCTCATTTTAAGCGTCTCTTCCTTTGAGCCTCCCGCATCTTAGAATCTAGTTCCATCAGAGCAGCTGCTAAGTGACTACGATAATGACTAGTAATGGCTTAATGTGCTATTCACTCCCTAAGTATTTTTGCTTAGTAATAGCTCACAGTGTCCTGTAGCTAAAATAATGGAAAATAAAATAATTTCTGGTCTTACTGAAATAATGAGGAAAGTTGAAATTGTGTCACTGAAGGGCCTTCGAGCTTTCTCGGAAGCACAGCATGGAAGCACGGCAGCCATCTTGAGAAGGCCCTTCTAACTCTGCTGACACTAACATCAGAATGTAAGAGTCGAGAGTGTTTGAAGTTTACAGCCACGGAACCAGTCATGAAATAGACATTTCAAGACTGAAGTAGAAGGTTCTCTATCTTTGAATATTGGTAATAGAGGCCTAAAATAAAAATAGGAGCCAATGCTGGCTGGATCACAGGGATTCAGTGAGCCCCATGGATCCCTCTATCGCAAACACACCAGCGCTGGGATTACACGCACATTCTATTAGAGCTGCTTACATTTGCTGTTTGTTTATACATGGGTGCTGGGGCTCAGATCTTCCCTCTATCTGTTGTTTGTTTGAGCATGGATTTTAAGGATTGAACTTAGGTTCTTATATTTGTAAGGCAAGCACATCACCGACGAAGTTATTTCCCTAGCCTGTCCACTTAGTTTATTAGTGTAAATTAACTGTAGAAAAAAAAAAGAGGTACATAAATTGTGAAAAATCCCTGCATTTGTGCTAATGTATATGTAATGCACTTGATTGGATTCACGTATCCCATCACTTTCTCATGTACTTTCCCCACCTCTTGCTGATTTCTTCCTGAATCCCTTCTAATTTTCATGTCTATGTTTTCCGTCTACATCCTGCACACAAAAGAAGGTTAATTCTTAAGGAATTTCTATGTTAAAAGTAATTTCCTCCATTGTTCTTGAGATTGCATGGGGGGGGTTAAATATGATCAAAATATATTAGATGGGGTTCTCGAAAGCTTAGTCAAAATTACATTTACATGGGGAATGGTCAGTACTTGGTGTTACTAAATGAACACCAAGTTCCAAATGAACACCAAGTTCTTGAAATGTCTATTTCATGACTGGTTCCGTGGCTGTAAACTTCAAACACTCTCGACTCTTACATTCTGATGTTAGTGTCTGCAGAGTTAGTAAAGTAAAGTTAGTAAAGTTAGCCTAAGTAGAAAAAAAGTATGTTGTAGGTGTTTACTAATTTGACAGCAAAACAGCCAAATTTTCTGTGGAGGAGGGAAGAGAGTGAACATGAGTGCTCAGGTAGGTGGCTGGACATTTCTACGTACATGTGGCAGCCAGAATGTGACCTCCAATTTTTTTTTTATATCTCCACTTACTGTTGTAAAAACAGGTCTCTTGTTGAAAGAGAAGCTCACCTTTTTTTGGCGGGGGGGGGGGAACCTTGAAATCAGTGAGCTCTCAAAATCCTCCTGTCTCTGCTCCCAAGCCCTTGGCATTCAAACAAATGACTCTATGCCTAGATTTTCATGTGAATACTGTGTGTTTAAACTCAAACCTGATAATTATAAAGTGATCTTACCCACTGAGCTAGTTTTTAAACTTCATGAACTTTTTATAGCAAGCACAGGAAGATATTCAACAGTTAATTCTGATTTTGATGTTTCTCTTGCTATATACCACGGTACCTATTCCAGCAGCTGAACATGACAAATTTGATAGAATACATCTGGACCTAACACATTTTATCTAATATTCTTGTGAGTACATGACTATGGCAAGATAAAATACTGAAGGCCTTTTTTAAACCCCAACATTATACATTGCATCACTAATTAGCTATTTGATTTTAAATCTAAGAGTTACAGCAAAGAAAACAATGTTGGCACTCTTTGCCAAATTTGAAAAAGTAACATAAAACACTTTTATGACACACCATTCCAGGCATCTCGAGAAATTTAAATATTGTAATTTAAATCTACCCTACAATGTACAGTTTTTAAAGGACTTTTAACTACATTATTTAAGTAACAGTAAAAATACCACTTGTATTTTCTTTTCTGAAAATGTAAGAGTCCTAATTCAGGACAAGTCCTGACATATTAGACAAGAAAGTTAACCTTTGGCATATTTTCTATTAAAGGAAGCTCTTTTAAAAGATGTATTAAATTGCTAAAATTGCTTGATATATTAATTGTATAAATGTTAATTGAATATATAATAGAGATATATAATTAATTTATATTTCTCTGTACTTTTTAACAGGCAACTATTAGAATAAGCAATGCTGTCTTTCCATAAATGTGTATGTAAATCTTTTTTTATTGGCCATTTTATTTACATTTCAGATGTTATTCCCTTACCAAATTTTCCCCCTACCCAGGAACCCCCATCCCATCCCCCTCCTCCTGCTTCCATGAGGATGTGCCCCTACCTACCCCCCACTCCCACCTCCCCACCAGTCTTCATGAGACCAAGGATCTCCTCTCTCATCAAAGAACAAATTATTAAAGAACAAGAGTTGTCAGAGGGCAAACAAGAATGTCATCTGATATTGCATCAATAAAAGATATTGACGTAAAAGTGCTATGTTGAAAATACACTCCAACAATATGAGGCTATTTTATAAATAACTTCTCAAGGGCTTACAAGTATTTTCTTCTTACAAATTCACAGCACAACAGCCTGGACTTTTGTGATACAGACCTCTTCTTCAACCACCCCAGATTCTGAGAATCCCTGCAGGCAACCAACAACAGATGTATCTGTGGGATGTGCTCTTTGAACTGTACAAAAGCCTTCAGCCTTCCCTGCATTCTGCAAAGAAAACTGCCAACTGCAATTCTTTCTCAGATTTAACCTCACACAACTGTTACTCCTTCCCACTCCCACTGTACCCACAACTTCTCTCTTAGTAGAGATGGCATATACTGTGTGCATTTATAAATATATAAGAAGGGACCATTTTTCTGATCAATATTCAATATTGTAAGTCATATAATTGTTCAACAGAACACAATTTCAAATTCAACAGGCACCATATTCCCTTTTGTGTATATACTTTAAGAATTCTCTTTCTACAGACAGATTCAAGAACTGAATGGGATTGGTCCTTTTAACTCTGTGACTACAGTCTGCAGCTTGAAATCTTTCTTACAAAAAGAAAAGAATAAATACAATAGTTGTTTATATTCAACTCATTCATCCCCAAACCTTATTAGAGCTAACAAAATGTCTTTCCTAATATGAATTTTTTTAATACTCTAAAGAAATGGAAAATAAAACAAAATAAGTCACAAGATAGAGTTACATAAATATTTAAACTCAGCTACTAACTAAATGTTAAAACAAAACATGCTTGTAGCCTAGAGCCAACATAAACTGCTTTTTCACCACTGAATATATCCTTGGCATCAAGCGTATTCGTATTATTTTTTTCTTCTGTAAGAAAAAAAAATGATATTTGATTACCAAAGAGTTAGTTTCAGTTTTCATAGACAACATTTATTCCAACTGCTGGTTTGCATAAATAACTATCAGCTACATTAGTCTATTTGAAAATATTTGAGGTTTTGTTGATAACATTAAACTATGAAAGAAAAGACACTACCAATTAGTTTATGTCATAAGTAGCTGTCAAGCTAACTGGATGTACAGAAGTTCTAAGAAAATAAAATGCAAGAAAATATAGGTTTAATAAAAGCAAGAAAATACACATATAGAAGAGAAAGCTTAAATAAAAGCAAAAGTATACATACCCACTCTCTCTTATTAAATGGGATTTTCTCATTGCATGCGCTATTTTAAGTGAAGTCCTGATTTGAACCATGTCTGAGGGTCATAGATATCTTATAATATTACAAAGAAGGCTGAATCTAACTGGCTTAGATGACAAACCATTCTACACACAGGAATGTCTCTCACTTTTCTATCATATCCTTAACTGGTAAGTCAGTTCTTATAGTTAACCCCTTAGAAACATGCTTAATTAATTAAAGTATACAGCACTTTTATCTAGCTTGGGTGAATTACTAAACAATGACTGAAGCAAGCAAAAGCCAATCAATACTCAGTCTAAGATCGGGCATCTGATGGTTCGAATTCGGCATCTGTAAATTAATAATGCAATGAGCCACTGATGTTTCATACATATAGACTGTAGAATTTTCCTAGGGAACATACAGAAAGCAGGCATCAAGAGAATTGAAGGAAAAAAAATACAGGAGAAAATTGAGTAAAAATTCCAAACCACTTAAAAATGCTCAAAACTATTAATGGTCTCGCTAACACCCTAAAGATAAATAACAATGTGGCCATATTTTAATTTGTTTATTCACTATTTTTCTTTGAATGTAATAATTTTGTACCTAATTATTAAATGTCACTATAATAAAGCTTCAGAATATGAGAATTGCCCTCTCATAATAAACTCCTAACACTGCTTCCTGTGGGCCTGCTAAGAATGGAAGACCAAGGCAAGAGAAAGAATTCACCTTTAATTGAGATATAAATAGAGAACTTATTTGTTTGGAAAGAATATCAAATTGTTTTCAGTTACTGGATGTTTTATAAAATTCCAACCATATCAGTATCACTCCAGCATTGGTGTAAAACTGAACACGAAAAGTTCACGATTATGAGAGTTGGGAAATAAGATGACTCATTATGAAGATGATTTGTTTAATGAAAATAAATTATTTTTACATAACTATATACATTAAAATATCATACTCACTGTCATTCAACTTGATATGGAAACTTCCAAAATTAAATTTCTTTAGTTGTCGTAATTCATATTCTAAAAATATTTTAATTCAAAGAGCTATATTTAAAACAATAAGACATAACAAATTCAGTCTTAGATTATGCAAATCATGAGAAAATATTACCAAAAATAGAGAGGTCATGAAAATATTTTTTACTTAGCAAGAAAACCAAACTGTCTGATAATAACTAGGGGAAGAAAGGGGGGTGAAAACTAGAAAGCTGATATTAATGCACTCCTCAGTTAAAAAAATCCATATGATCTTCATGATAGGGTGTATAAGTATAGCTTAGCTATTTCAAAGGCAAGATATGAGGATCAAAAATGTAAGTAATGCCTGCCTGGACTTTATAGTATCTTCAGTGTGTATTACAGAGATACAGAAAGAAAAGAAGGGAAAAGTAAAGGGAAGGAAGAAAAGAAGGGAGAGGAAAAGAAAAAATGTGACAATATAATTATTGTATAAAATTAAAATAGAATTTTGAATTAAAAATTAACTCTGATTTATTAATTCAAAACACATTTGTTTGTAAAATAAGAGAGTTATAATGACCAAAACATGTTCTGTGTTCTGTGTAGCAATATACACTTCTCATACGAAGCACGACATGAGGGGTTGACTAGATCAAGACTAATTAAGGATTCTCAGAAAAATGAGCACTGGGAGAAAATGAAAATTATATTTAAAAATGGTAACAAATAAACTAATTAGATTTCTTTCTTTGAAATAAATGCTGACCCATCTCACTAACCATGTCAGACTGAAGAATATAGAGTAAAGGTCTTCCTTTGGTCATGGTAGCAACAATGACTTTCTCCATTCTTTTAACTAATAGAAACATTGCATATCCTGATGCTATCCATCGCTAGTATTTTTAAAAAGACATTCTATTTTCATATAAGATATGATCATCTAAACCAACTTTTGAGTTATCTCACTGTTTATCTTAGAATCAGAGCTTCCAGAAAATCATCAGAGAATGTGTTAATCTGGCTCTTGAAATTGTGTGAATTACCTTTGTAAGTAATGCCACTAAAAGTTAAAAAAAAATAAAAGTAATAAAGATTAAAAAGCATGCAATGGCTTTGTTTTACAAACCCTAAAGAAAGCTCATGGAATGATGAGCTGACCTATCAGAAGCTAGAATGACCATTCCATGGCAATGCAGTGGTAGCTATGCAAATTAGTAAATAAGTCCATTTGATGTGCACAGCATAATTTGTGTCATAAGTGCCATCTCCACAAATAAATTCCTGCAACTCTATTCTACCAAGATTTGCATAGTATAGAGGCAACATCATACACTATATGTTACTTCTATGGCCTGTAATAAAATCAGAATATTGTTTTAGAATTATGTGCCCTACAAAAATGCTATAGAGTTGGGAGAGGGTCTGAGGTGTAGTCAAGAAATATAAAACAAAAGTTGGGAAGAATAACCAAGTGTTTTATGGTATGCAGTAATTTATAATAACTTTTATGTTTGACAACCAAGAAGACAGTAGGTTGTTTTGGTTTATGCTCTGTTTGAAACAACACCTTACTCTGCATCTCACCCTGGCCTTAAACTGTCAGTTATCCTCTTACTTCAGCTTGAGAGTGCTGGGATAATGAGTATTTAATACTACTACAGGCACAGGACTTAATTTATGTGCATTTGTTTCCAAAAGAAAATAAATAAGCATGATCAATTATATATAAGTTCAGTATCTGTATTTAACTATCCCTTGGTATAGAAATATAGTCAAACAGAATACATTGCATATTAGATAATAATTTGCCTGTCAATTAAAAAATTAAAGATGAAAATACTAGAAGAGAAAAATATAAACATTATAGTGTAAAGTACCTGAGCCGACTTCATATACAACATTTGAGAAAAGTCATCAAATTATTCACAAGAGGGAGATATAACTGATATAAATATGTAAATATGGATAGATGACATAAATATTTATGGATATATATGATATAAATGTTTGTCATAATATATCTGAAAAGGAGCCAATGGAAATTAATTGTCCATTTAGTGCAGAAAAATTTTAAAATGGCTATGCTTTATTCCCATGATACAAGAATTCTCCTCAGATACACAGACATGCAAAATACGTGTAAAACTTTACCCACCAGATGGGCCGAAAGTAAAAGAACAAAATCCTGACAAGAGATGAAGCAGCGTGAACTCTCATACGCTGGCTCTGAGGGAATGAACTGCCATGTATCTAGAGATAACAGTATGGAATTGTCATGAGGACACTCTGATACACATAAACTTTAATACAGGCTAAAGTTCGATACTTCTACCTTACTTTTTTTTGTTACTTTGATAAAATACTAATCAAAACCAACTTGGAAAGGAAAGAGTTTTTTTTTGCTTAACATAAAGCAAGGACAGGAGCTCAGTTTGGGAATTTGGGGTAAGGAACTAAATCAGAGAATATGGAATAAAGCTGATTACAGGTTTTCTTTTCCTGGCTTGCTAGCTTTCTTATAAAGTCCAGGCTCACCTGCCTATGGATGGCACTATCCAGAGAGGTCTGTGTCCTCCTATATCAATTAACAATTAGAAAACGACCCACATACAAAACCCACAGCCCAATAGGATGGAGGCAATTCCTTAATAATGTTCCCTCTTCCCAAGTCTCTAGTCTGTTTCAGGTAGACAAAGACTAACCAGTATAGCAATCATGAATATCTATCCATAATGCAAAAATTCTACTCAAACGTATGTATATTATGTAAAATGCATGCATTATAAATTTTCAGAGCAGTATTATTCCTAAACAGCAAGAGTCGGGATAACAAGACAAGTTACTCAAAATAGAAGGAATCTAAATAAACGGTGGTATATTCACACAACTGGAGTGACACCAGATGGAGTGCACGGTACTTACTGCACATGACACCAAGAAGGAAACATGAGAAACTAATCCCGAGAAAGAGGAAGCCAGGCACGAAAAAGCAAGCTACAGCAAGTGATGTTATTTTATAGAAAGCTTAAAACCGATCTATAGTAGTAAAGGTCAAATTCTGATTACCTTGCTTAAGGCATGAGTGCCACTTACTAATGGGTCACGATAAGGGATTGGGGGAGGGGAGACTTCTAGTTGGTTGAACTTCTATTTCATGAGTTGAGTACAGTTTACACTAGTGAATTTATTTCATAAACATTTATTAAAATGCACATTTGTAATTTCTGTAGTTTGCTAAATTTGAGAATTCAACAAGTGTAATGTTTACTATAAAGTATTTAAAAGGCAAAAACCTGAGTTTTAATATTACAGTGTAAACTTTATTTTCTGAGTTACTGATTGGATATGTTGACTTATGTGTTTATAAAAAATATAACCTCGAATGTATGAATATAAGTAAATTTGATCTTCTGTAAGTAAATAATAAATAATTCTAGTGGGAGAAAGCAGCAATCTATGGAGATATAGTTCTGCATGTATTCATAGCATTGGTTTTTAATGTAGTCCAAAGAAATTACAAAATGTTAACAAGTTTCAAATCACAGTGAATGGTCATTATATTATTTTATCTATTTCTAAATGATTTCAGAATGCAAATCTGAAAGAGGACCGTAGCTTTGGAATCTGGAATGAAGGGAATATTTTTTAATTTTTTTTTAATATTCATAGTGAAAAGGATGCACAACCAGTTTCTCAGATCAGATTAACCTGCTTGAGAGTCTGTGCCCTGAGGCCTAGTTTTCATAGAACCAGAAGGCTCCAAGCATGCTTCCCAAGGAGGAAGCAGCCAACAGTCATACTCATGCATGAAACCTATAAACCACAACAATGACCAGCATTACATAGTAACACTAAAGATGTGGTAGTGACAAGATTACTTAGCAGTAAGGACCAGCTCTCTCGTTAAGACTAAGTTCTATGTAACAAGAGGAAAACTAAGCCTGGTTCTGGAATCCTAGCCAACTTGCCAGGAATAATGAAGTCATCGTTCTTGGAGAAGAATCTACAGCTGCCATTTTCTTAAACAATCATAATCCTTGACTATATTCTAACAATGACATTTTAATGGTTGATGCTACCTGACAAGGAGGGTTTGTATTTAAATAAAGATTTTAGATCTTAATACGTTTAATGCCTTTGGTCATATCTAAAATATATCTCAGATATGGAAATTTTTCATTTTCTTATTTAAAGTAATATAAATTCAGGGGCTTTAAGTTGTATAACAATAAATCATTATAGACTTAAGTAAGTTAAGTGAAAATGATCAGTCGGTCATGTATATTGAAAACAGATTTATTTCAATCCATTCCATCATATCTGACCAAAGACCAGTTTCTTCCTTGTTTATGTATTCCCAAAAGCTATAATTAAAATGGGACACATGAGTAATAGTTGTACAGACATAACTATCAGCTCCACAGATTCAGAATACAAACCTCTGAAAAAAACAAACAAACAAACAAACAAACAAAAAACAACTCCAGTTTCCAGAAATACTCTGTTCCTTGCTTGAGCAAACCCTACATCAGTAACTTCTAAATAGACTGAGAGGATACTTAACTTGTTGGTCAAACTCGAACAGGGCTTAACATGCACTTTGTGTTCTTCAAGAAGAGCCTTGGTTGGGGTTTCATTGCTACAAAGAGACACCGTGAACAAGGCAACTCTTAATAAGGCAAACATTTTATCAGGGCTAGCTTATAGTTTCAGAGGTTTATTTTATTATCATCATGGTAGAAAGACTGGCAGCATGCAGACAGACATGGAGGAGCCAAGAGTCCTATATCTTGATCGGAAGTCAACCAGAAGGAGACTGGATTCCACACTGGGCAAAGCCTGAGCATAGGAGCCACGAAAGCCTGCCTATACACGGATATACTTCTTCAACAAGGACACGCCCACTCCAGCGGAATCACACTTCCTAACAGTGCTACTCCTTATGGGCCAACCCCTCAAATACATGAGCCTATATGGACCAAACCTATTCAGACCCTTACAAGAGATTTTTGATGTTAAATTCTTGTCATTAAATTCTGAAGATAAGCTGAAAATACAGTTATAACTATTTATAAGTAAGAGGAACTATGACCTAAATCTAAGAGGTTAGGCTTTTACGATGAATATATTTATGCTAAGGGATTCCATCCTTTCATTTAAATAGTCTGGAGTTGGTTGTTGTTGGACTTTTTTATTATTATTATTTTGTTAACAACACTCACTTTAGTGTCTGAGAGAAGGCTTCAGGTAAAACTTCCTCAATATTCAGCAGTCACAAGGCACAAGTTCAAAGTAGACAGTCAAGAGAAATGTGCTGCTGCCGTAAAATTAACTTATGTTTTGATCAAAAATCTAGAGCATAATAAGAGACAATGTGAAATGTTATACTACAATTTGATGAACTCCTATCATACAAAAGTCCGACTCTGTAGGAAAGACAGGTGCCCAGAGCTCTACAAGAAGCTGACACATTACCCATAAATGAACACTAAGCCCAGTGAACAGCAGGCTTGTTTACAGGAAGATTCAACTCCTAGGTCACATGTCTGACTTGTCAAAACTGACAAGTCATTTCTCCTTTGGAACTTTTAATTGATACTTTTTTGTGTGTTTCATATTCTTATACATCTTCTCAAATCACATGGTTTTGAAGCCTAATCTAGATTAGGAGTACTTCACTGTTCTCTAAATTGTACACTTAGAAAAAATGCTACTATTCTTCCATATTGCTGGGGATTTCTAAAATAAATATAAATGCCTATTGGACCTTTTTAAAAATAATACTCCAGGTAGGTTAATATAAAATTTCAAAAGAACTAGGACACCAAGAAATTAGTTTTCCAATATTTCCATGTGGTGATAGAATCCATATTTTTTCAAATTCCCGAACTGTATCATTTCCAGGAGAAATTCTGCTTCAGAACTTTAAAAATAGACTAAATGTCTCCATAAAACGTTACATGTAACAGTATATATATTTTTAAAAAGGCATAGGAAATGCATATATGTATGCCTAAATGCATACATACCCCAAACATATACACGCATTTATGTACAAACACCTACTTAAATAGAATGACTGAGAGAAAGAGTGCATTACATGAAATTAATGACTGATCTTTGCAGTTACTATTTATATTTGGTCACTTAAGATTCATGTAATATTATAAGAAAATTTTTTCACATACAGATTTACCCATGATATACCAAATGCTTGAACGCAGGTAAATCAAGTCCAAATGGATTCTGCCCCTCCACAGGAAGCTAAGCTACGTTTTAAGTAGCCTATCTGCATTACTTTATGCTTTCCTTGCATAGAAAAAAAATATACCTTGGCACCAAGAAGAAACATAGCTAGTTTTAAAAAAAATCTGATTTTAGTCCCAAAAATCAATATGGCAAAGGAAAAGTTGCTACAATGATAATTCTTAGTTGAATACGTTCAAAATTCAAGTCCCTGGTAATCTGAGATTTGGCCAAGACAAATCAAAGTCTTAGATATATTACAAATGCCAAGTTTTCAAAGAAACAAAAATAAAATAAAAATAAAAATGCAATAGCAACAGATGCATTTCCCTAGACATTTGTGTTGAGCCTAGCTATATTCAGAGCCTGTAGATAAGGGGGTTATATTTTATTTTTCATAAATAATAATCCTGGTTTCTCTTAATGTCATCTAACTAAATAATATTACACTTCTTCTTTGAAAATTTTAACCAACTGAAACTTCTAAAAATGAATGGATAAGTAAAAACTGTAGGATTTGGATAGATGAAGAAAGAAAGTGGTTTGGTAATGCCTTATAATCCCAAATCATGAGTTGGTTGTCACCCTGTGCTATATAAAAAGATTGTCAAAAATTTGAAAAGAAACAACAAATTAATTAATTAGTTAATAGGCATTCAGTAACTTCAAAATGAATGCTTTTGTATTTCATATTATTAAAGTTTATTTCAATTTTTGTTTAAGTTTTACTTAAATTCAGAGCAAGACTATTCTAAGCACATAAATTGTCTTAAATATTAGTAAATACATACAAGTATAGGGCTGCACCCATGTGTACTTTCTCCAGATAAAACAAGGTGTTATGCAATATCACAAAATACTAATTTAATAAATTCCATCTTTCTAAATTTGAATATTCATATTCAATGGATTAAATTTGAAATTATCGTAGCTTTTTAGAATTCTGCTTAACAAAAATTATGGTGATTGCCTCTTAAATCCTGTTTTACTCTGAATTACATTAGACATTCAGAAAGATTCTAAAATAAGGCTGCACAGCACAACTATTTTGATTAATGTCGCTGGTGTTTTAGATCTTATCAGATTTTGGAAAAGTTAAGCAGCAAGCACAGAGTCCAGTGCACACCCTCTGTACTCCATCTCCATACCAACAGAAAGAGAGTCCTGTAAGAGCAGCATGTTTCCATGTGAATTTTGTCCATCCATGCTCATATCTTGCTATAGTTTGATACAACACAAGAATGTACATAGGGTTAATTCTTTAATTTTAACATTTCATTAGGCTTTGATAAATACACTTTGTTAAATGACCATCACTATATTATCCCACAAACAAGTTCATTACCCTGAGATATCTATGTTCCCCCTTATTCATCTTTCTCCTTTAACTCCTGAAAACCTCTGAAGTCTTATTTTTTTTCTTTTACTAGGTCTGTGCTTTTCTCTTCTGTGTAAATCCTATATATGGACTCATATTGTATGCAGCGTTTTCCTATGATTCGTCTACTCAACTATATGTATCTTGGGGCCCTCTATGTCTTTGTGGCTTTGTAGCTCATTTCTTTTATTATTGAATCATAACTAAATAAAACATTGTTCGTACATATCACAGCTTGCTTATCTCTTCACTCACTGACAGAAGGAAACCTGGGTTGCTTAACCAAGTTAACAAGGTTCACATTGCTATACCCAGGGTTGACGTTTGAGCTCAGCAGTAGGGAGTATGCTTAGCGTACATAAGACCCTGGATTCAATCCCTAGCAGATAATAAAATAAACCTGCTGTGAAAATTCTTGCGTGACTCATTTGTGTAAATACTATGGAATACAATTACTGGATCATAAGTTAAGCCTATGTTTAACTTCATTGAGAAAATATTACAACTCTTCTAAAGTAGACCTACTACTCTACATTCCAACAGCAATGCATCAGTACCCCAGCCTTCTAAATCCTCACCCTTTTTTGTAATTGGGACTGTTTGTGAATTTAGCCATTCTGATAGGACTGCATTGGTATTTCATTGCCTTCACTTCAATTTTCTAGTGGTTCACAATAATGATCATCTTCTGTACGATTATCTATGTGTATGTACTTTATTACATTTGTGATGTATTTAGAAAACATGCCCATTGCATACGTGTGATGTGAACGTGTCTGTTGTGTGTCTATGTGTATGAGTGTGTGATATGTGTGAGTGAGAGCATGATGTTTGTGTGTGATGTGAGTGTGTGTGTGAGAGAGAGATGTGGAGACTAGAGATGAACCTTGAGTATTGAAGTGCATGCATCACTAAAGTTGTTTTATGAAAGAAGACATTTATTTGCCGAGCTATCATACATTTGACTAAGCTCACAGTCTAGTCACACCCCCAAGTATCTGCCTGATCCTGCCTTATCAGTACTGGGATCATGATGTATGCTTCATACCCGTATTTGCCTATTAAGGTAATTATTGAGTTTTAAAGGTTGTTACTTAAATTACAAAGTGCTTATTAGAAATCATTTTCAACATTCTCTCAGTCTATAGTCCATCTTCATTTTGTAACAGTGGTAATCGCCTAACATATTTTTTCTCATAAAATAAGTTTTTGGTTCACATCATTCTAAACAAACTTAAGAATATTTATAACTTCTCTTTCATTTCTCCTAGTTTTTTAATCTCATTATAGCTCATTTTGTAAAACGTGAACTGTTGAGTCTAGATCTGATTTCGAAATGTTGTTATATGGTCATTGAACACTATTTATCGAAAAGCCTATCCTGAAATGCTTTTACTCTGTTTTCAAAGATAAGAGGATTATATGGTTTAAGTTTATTCCAGAATTGTCTGTTCTATTGCAATGGTATGTATGTCCACTCTTTAAATAATGTTGTGTTTTACTGATTATTACAGATTTATCTTGTCTTGCATTTGAATTACGGAGCCATTCTTCTTAGGGACTATGTTAAACATGCTGACTATTTTGCCTTTACATGTAGACTGAAGGGTCAATTTCTTACTCTTCATGAAAAAAATTGTGGGGTTGGAGATACTGCTCAGTGACACTTGACATCTAAGTAGAACAGAAATTTGAATCTTCAGAACTCACATAAAGCAGGATGTAATAACAAATATCTGTTATCTCTGAGGACCTATGTGAAACAGAGAAAAAAGCATCCTCAGAAGCTTTCAGGTCAGGTGACTTTGTTTCCAATTATGTACTCAAGACATCCTATCTCACAAACAATGTAC
Source organism: Grammomys surdaster (assembly GCF_004785775.1). Classification (NCBI taxonomy): domain Eukaryota; kingdom Metazoa; phylum Chordata; class Mammalia; order Rodentia; family Muridae; genus Grammomys; species Grammomys surdaster. Next base: position 6,423,082 of record NW_021620899.1, on the reverse strand, counting down.
AGATGAGGACCAAAAATTGACATTGTCCATTTACCTCCATGAGTGTGTTAAGGCTCATGTGCTCACATTCACACTCAAAAATGTTAAGAGAATGGAAATAGACCACGATCAGAGAGAATCCTTCTGTAACCATTTGTCAGTTTCAATGTCTTGTTGATGGTGATGGGCCTCTGAAACTCACAATATAGACAATCCTGTCTTCTGTGGCCAGTGCAGATTGTTTTCCTTTTCTTCCAAATTGGAAACTCTGTGATTTATTTTTCCTTCTTTGCTTACCTTTGAGTTTCTAGTAAGATGGTGAATAGCAATGTAGAGAGTAGATATCTTTACCTGTATTTGATGCTATCAGAAAAGCATAAAACATATCACTAATTGTTATCCATAAAGCAACATCTGTGGAAGTACCAACTCTGTAGATGTAATGAATGATCTCAGTGTGCCTGAAGTTTCTTAAGTGCCTATTTCAATTTACCACCTATCTAATTTTCGATGTACACACTTCTTGTATTCAAAGAAAATAGAAAGAATAATTTGAGAATTTTACATTTAAAAAAGAAACCATGACTTTAGTTCCTGGCTTATTTATTCAACATTCAATTCTCAGATTCAAGAATATTATTGTTGCTTTACTTTGCTCATTGCTACTACATTTGAGTAGAGTACCATCAAAGATTCTGTGAATGTTTTCTTCCAATGTATCATCAACTCAACACCAAAAAATGAGTGATGCTACTGAATCAATAGATTACACCAAAAAATGAGTGATGCTACTGAATCAATAGATTTAGATAACCTTTTAAGTCTTATGTAGTGGCTTAAAGCACCGTCCATCTTTCACTTTCTGGGTATCAACTAAATTTTCATGTTCATGTATCATCATTAATACATATCTTTTAAGATTTTCATTCTGCTGCAATCAAGAAACACCATAATGTAAAGAATAGACACAACCTCAGGCTAATAAAATGATCAGAAAAGATATTTGAAGCAAATAGACTCAAGAATAAAGCTGGTACAATCATTTTGATATCTGACAAAACAAACTTTAAAACAAAACAAATCAGACGATAAGGAAGGACACTTCATATTCATTAAAGGAAAATTCCACCAGGATGACACTTTAGTATTAACATCTGTGACTCTAAGTCAAAGGCACCAAAGTTTTAAACAGACAGACAGACAAACAAACAAACAAACAAAAACAATAGTGCAGCTTAGACCACATATTGACCTTCAAATACTAATAGTGGGAAACCTCAATAACCTGCTCTCACCAATGGACAGGTCATCTAGACAAAATCTAAACAGAGAAATACTGGCAGTAACTTACATTATAATCCAAATGGACCTAATAGGTATTTACAGAATAGTTCACCAAAACACAAAAGAATGTACCTTCTTCTCAGCACCTAGTAGAACTATCTCCAAAATGACCACATACTCAGACACAAGCAAAACTGAACAAATGCAATAAAATTGAAATAATTCTACATATCATATCAGGATTCCCCAGATTATAGCTGAATATCAACAACAACAGAACCAACAGAAAGCTCAGGAACTCATGGAAACTGAACAACTCACTCTTGAATGAAAAATGGCTGAGGATAAAAACTAAGAAAGAAATTAAAGACTTTCTAGAATTGAATGAAAATGAATACACAACATATGTAAATTTATGAATACAGAGAAAGTGGTTTTAAGAGACAAAACTCATAGCACTAAATGCATACATTTAAAAAAATGAGAGATCTCATACTAGTAATTTAACAACTCACCTGAAAACTCTTTAACATAAGAAGAAATCACAGAGGTTCTTTTATTGTTGAGAATAGTTTTCGCTATCCTGGGTTTTTTGTTATTCCATATGAATTTGAGAATTTCCTTTTCTAACTCTGTGAAGAATTGAGTTGGGATTTTAATGGGGATTGCATTGAATCTGTAGATTGCTTTTGGTAAGATGGCCATTTTTATTATATTAATCCTGAAAATCCATGAGCATGGGAGATCTTTCCATCTTCTGAGATCTTCTTCAATTTCTTTCTTCAGGGACTTGAAGTTCTTGTCGTACAGGTCTTTCACTTGCTTGGTTAGATTCACACCAAGGTATTTCATATTATTTGCAATTATTGTGAAGGGTGTCATTTCCCTAATTTCTTTTTCAGTCTGTTTATCTTTCATGTAGAGGAAGGCTACTGATTTGTTTGAGTTGATTTTATAACCAGCCACTTTGCTGAAGTTGTTTATCAGGTTTAGGAGTTCTCTGGTGGAAGTTTGGGGGTCACTTAAGTATACTATCATATCATCTGCAAATAGCGATATTTTGACTTCTTCCTTTCCTATTTGTATCCCTTTGACTTCTATTTGTTGTCTAATTGCTCTGGCTAGGACTTCCAGTACTATATTGAATAGGTAGGGGGAGAGTGGGCAGCCTTGTCTAGTCCCTGATCTTAGTGGGATTGCTTCAAGTTTCTCTCCATTTAGCTTGATGTTGGCTACTGGTTTGCTGTAAATTGCTTTTACTATGTTTAGGTATGGGCCTTGAATTCCTGATCTTTCCAAGACTTTTATCATGAAGGGATGTTGAATTTTATCAAATGCTTTCTCAGCATCTAGTGAGATGATCATGTGGTTTTTTTCTTTGAGTTTGTTTATATAGTGGATTACATTGATGGATTTTCGAATATTGAACCATCCCTGCATTCCTGGGATAAAACCTACTTGATCATGATGGATGATTGTTTTGATGTGTTCTTGGATTCGGTTTGCTAGAATTTTATTGAGTATTTTTGCATAGATGTTCATAAGGGAGATTGGTCTGAAGTTCTCTTTCTTTGGCGGGTCTTTGTGGGGTTTGGGTATGAGTGTAATTGTAGCTTCATAGAACGAATTGGGTAGTGTTCCTTCTGTTTCTATTTTGTGGAATAGTTTGAAGAGAATTGGTATTAGGTCTTCCTTGAAGGTCTGATAAAATTCAGCACTAAAACCATCTGGTGAACCCAGATGTCCTTCAAGTGAGGAATGGATTCAAAAAATGTGGTATATTTACACAATGGAGTATTACTCAGCTATTAAAAACAATGAATTCGAGAGGTTCCTAGGTAAATGGATGGAACTAGAAACTATCATCCTGAGTGAAGTAAGCCAATCACAAAAGAACACACATGGTATTCACTCACTGATTATTGGATATTAGCCCAGAACCTTGAAATGCCCAAGATGCAACTCACAGGCCACATGAAGCTCATAAAAAAGGAAGACCAAGTCAGGGTGATTCAGTTCTTCTTAGAAGGAGCAACAAAATACTCAAGGGAGCAAACATGGAGACAAAGTGAGGGCCAGAAACTGAAGGAGGGGCCATTTGAAGACCTTTCCACCTGAGTATCCACCCCATATGCAGTCACCAAAGGTAGATGCTGATGTGGAAGTCAGGAAGTACATGCCGATAAGGGCCTGATATGGATGTCTCCTCAGAGGCCTTCAAGAGTCTGACATATTCAGAGGCAGATGCTCACAACTAGCCACTGAACTGATCATGAAGTTCTCAATGGAGGAGTTAGAGTGAGGACTGAAGGAGCTGAAAGGGTTTGTGGCACCATGAGGAGAGCAACAATACCAACCAACCACAGCTCCCAGGGTCCTAACCACCAGCCTGGGAGCACTTATGGAGGGATCCAGGGCTTCAGCTGAATATGTAAGAGTAGAGGGCCCTGCCGGGCACAGGTGGAAGATGAGATCCTTGACCTCATGAAGGCTGGACGCCGCAAGGGGGTGGGAATTTTGAGGGTGGGGAAGTGGGAGTGGGGAGGGTAGGTGGGGGTTACATCCACAAAGAAGAAGGTGGAGGGGTAAGGGGATGGGGGGTTCCCGGGTAGGTGGGGGATGGGGTAAGGGGATAAGATATGAAATGTAAATAAAAATATCCAATAAAAAAAAGAAGAAATCACAACCAAATCAAGTAGATGACAATAATCAATCTCAAGGCTGAAATCAATAAAACAGAAACAACAACAAAAATAATACAGGGAAATCAATAAAACAAAGAGTTGGTTGTTTGAGAAATATCAACATTATTACAAATCATTATCCAAACCAACAGTAAATTGGAGAAAGGATATCCAAATTAATAAAATTAGAAATGAAAAGGGAATATAACAGGAGAGACCAGTAAAATCCACAGAATTATATGGAAAAACTTTAAAAATCTGTACTACATCAACTTGGAAAAATGTAAAAAAGAAAAAAAAGAAAGAAACTGTTTAATTCTCTTGAAATAGACCAGTTACTAAGTTAAATCAAGATCTTATAAGTAATTTAAACAAATTTATGACCCTCTAGTGAAACGGAAGCATCATTAAGTGTCACATTCTGAAAAAGTCCAGTGCCATGATGTTTTAGCACAAAATTGTACCAGACTTTCAAAGAAGTATTGCCAATGCTTCTAAAATTATCCACAAAATAGAAACACAAGGAACACTGTCAAAATTCATTGTATGAGCCTACAGTTACACTGATACTAAAACTACATAAAGACATAATAAAAAAAGAAAGAAAATTATAGATTATGCCATCAAAATAGATTCAAAATTTCTCAAAAAAAATAGAAAATGGGTACAAGAATACAAAAAAAAAATTACCTCAAATGATCGAGTAGACTTCATCCCAGAGATGCAGGGATGGTTCAATACATGGAAATTAGTTTATGTAATTCATAATACAAACGAACTGAGAAAACAACCTACATGGACATTGCAAAATACAATATCCCTTCATGAAAAATATCCTGGAGAGATTAAGGGTACAAAGAACATTCCTAAACATAATAAAGGCAGTTTATAAAGCCCATAGATAACATTAATATAAATAAAGACAAACACTATTCCACTGATATCAGTAATTAGACAAGGTTGTCCACTTTCTACGTACTTATTCAATATAGTACTTGAAGTCTTAGCTACTACACAAGGCCTACGGGAGTAATCAACCAATATTTCTTTGACTTAAGGTCCACTACATGAGATGGAACCCGCATCTGACACTGCCTAGGCGACCCAGATTCAGAGATTAAATAGTCCAGTTATCTAGAATAAAGCCAAATCTGCTATTCTAAAATAAAATAAAACAAAATTACATTTTAAAAAAGAACAACAAGCAGGGCCGTGGTGGCACACGCCTTTAATCCCAGCACTTGGGAGGCAGAGGCAGGCTGATTTCTGAGTTCGAGGCCAGCCTGGTCTACAGAGTGAGTTCCAGGACAGCCAGAACTATACAGAGAAATCCTGTCTCGAAAAACCAAACAAACAAACAAAAAAAGAACAACAATAAAATGACCCTCTGGTGACATGTGGCTATATTCATAGGTCAGAGCTTTGATCAGCTATCAATAGAGGGTCTTCTTCTTACAGCCAACAGGAAACAAATCTAGAGAGCTGCAGACAGATATGCAGAAAATGAGAGACCCTTCCACATTCATTCCTAAATAGGATGTCTCCATTAAATTCTTTCCTTCAAAGTTCAAGGAACCCGGATGATGAGGAGACAGAAAGAATGTTAAGAGAAGGAGGATGGACAACACCATGAAAACAAGCCCCTCTAGTCAACATGGCAAATACAACTATGGACTAATAGGGACTGAGGATGAAAGCATATGAGTTTGAACCTATTGGAGTTCTAGAGCTGAAAGCAGAAGTACACACATGTTGTAATTTGAAACCACGAAGCAATCTCCAATTGCTACTCACTTGCAAGTAAGAATTAATTTTCTCCAAGTGAGACTCACGGGGGAAACAAACTACTCTTAAGAGTAGGCTTTTTTTCCAGCACTAGATGGTCAACAGAAAATGTACTCAAAAATAAGGTATCCTGAGATTGGAGAGATGTCTTAGTGATTAAGAGCACTGACTGATCTTCCTGAGGTCCTGTAACCATATGGTAGCTCACAACCATCTGTAATATTATTAGATGCCCTCTTCTGGTTTGTCTGGAGACAGCTCCAATGTAATCATATAAATAAAATAATTAAATCTTTTTTTTAAATAAAGACACTGTATCTCTAGACTATTATAAAAATGTACACTACTCAAAGTTTTTTGTCTCATAATAGATGTCAGGGCGTTATTTATTTACTTTTCAATTTTATTTTATTTTTAGTGTGTGTATGTGTTTCTCTCTTTTTATGCTACAGATACTTTGATTATATATTAAGGATTCCAGTTTAGTCATTTTTAAGGAATTCACAAGTGTACAAAGAAGTAGCTCTTGAGTCTATCTATATATGCCTCTTATGTCTTTGTTTGTGCTATTTTCTTGTTTGTTTTGAGTTATTACAATGTATTGGCTTTAGGTTTACCTTATCATATTTTATTGCATATTTTCTTATTCTTTAGAAGCCTATTTTCTTTCTAATGAGAGAAAGTGGGTGGATCCAGATTAGAGGAGAGGTGGAGGAGTTTGGTGAGGGGTAACTATAATCAGGATCTATAATCTTAGAATAAAAGCTATTTTCAATAAAAGTAAAAGAATAAATAGATGTTCCAAAAAGATAAGGAATGGTATTTCCCCCACACTAAGCTGACATAATTGATAAATTTTTATAGTAGTCTAAGGATGCACTGTCAGTGCAATAAGTCTCAGAGTGAGAGGTGAAAAAAGAAATGTCTGTCTTACCAGGTGGTGGGCTGAAATAGATACATTGCAATACTCTTGTTCCCAGATATGGAGAAATATAACAAAGGGGAAAAACACAGTTTCAAGCAAAAGTAATATAATTGGTACTCTTGTTAATATTAAATTAAATTAAATAATATATTTTGTATCAGAACGCTCACAAGTCCTCAACAATTCTCCCTGAGAAAGTGCAATGAGAACTTGTATTGAACATTATTATTCTAATGAATCACCTTGAATTGAGTTAGTAAATATTAATATGAATCAGAATGCTAAAGTTACTAAACAAACAACTGCATATTTGTGGACATAATGCAAACAGAATTGTCAACATATTACATTCTAATAATAAAATCAGAGTAGAAAAATATCTCGAGGGATGGAAATACAATGACTTACATGTGGAGGGGTATATTTTAGTCCGCTCTCAGGATCTAGAAGTCTTAATCTTTGTGCTTTACTCTTTCCTTCTCCGGAATATTCTTTTATTTACAGAGTAGGTGAGGATCGAGCTTCAACAGACTTCTTGTATTTGTTTGATCTGGGGAGAAAGTATACTTTTAATTAATCATGATAAAATGCTTCCAACTATTTCTTCTTACTATTAGGGAGTAGAAAATTTAATCTATTTTGTGTTAGGGCTGAAATAAACTGAATTGTAGGAATTGCTTTGTTGAACATCATAATCAATAAAAACCAAGTATTTAAACACCTCTAAAAGAAAACCAGTTTTATATACATTTTAATTCTCACAGATAAGCAGCAGAACAAGAGAACATTAATATTAAAATCTAAATGACTAGAAAAGCCTCCAAAAATGTATTTTTAAAAGCCTGACATAATTTTTGCAAATCCATGACTCTGGATGGACTGGCTGAGACAATTAGGTTTTGAATATTTTTACTCATTCATTTTAACATCTCAAGGCTAAAGAATGACAGGGTGATTAGAAAAGTGTAAAGGAAAATCCATTTTAAAAAACTTTAATGCAGTAATAAAAAGAGATGATTTCAAAAGCCTAAGATAGACCAGAAATATGTAGAACGGGTTTATAAGTGAGTAAGAAATTTATAGAAGAATTTATTTTTAAACGGCACCAAGCTTAGAAAATGGCTGCTCATGCAAGGCACACTGTGCAAATTAGAATACATTATGCAGAAGCTGTCTAATTTTATCATAATTACTTAATAAATCTATTAGGTGTTAAGATATACACAGTCGTTTCTTTACAAGTTACAGGAACTTGCTATATGAATATCTGACCTTTGGTGTCACGACCATCCATTCGGTTAAAAGAATTCAATCTATTATACAAATTTTATTAAAGTGAAAGTTTCTGATAGCTGATATTTTTTGATTCATTAAAATTACATATTAAGACAAATGTCTTCAATTTATACCAGATGCCAGATTATTTCTGGAGACTTATCTTTTAAGAAATTCAGTTTCTTCTACTAGGTCATATTAGAATATAGAGGAGTACCTTTAGGCCAAGACTGGAAATAAAATATTTATGTTTCGTGAGCATTGTATGATAACACTTTAAACTTTGTTTTCATTCAGAAACTAAATGTATTACATGAGGGATTCATGGTTTTCTTTTGTTTTGGAAATTTTAAGCAATATAAATCAATATGAATAACAGACTAACTAAATACAACTCTAAATTTTATGCAAAGGAAAAACTACCTCTTCAAAATATTTGTCTAATCACAAACTGCTTCTTTCCTTGCCGTATTGACTTGGTGTAACTTAAGATAATTTGAAGAAGGAATAACAATACAAATTTTATTACCGAAGATTTAATAGTATTATGTGAGAAAATATTGTCATGATTAGATTTCTAGGGTGAGAGAAAAGCTGTTCTGCTTTGTTTTATGAAAAGCCAATTAATCTTGGTCTGATTTAAAATTCTTATTATTAAGACTTTCTGATATACACTTTCTATATCAACATATCCATGTGGCTGCTCAAATCAGGTAGTATTCTACACATTTCAGAAGAGAAAAAAAATGGTTCAGTAATATTCTGGGTAGCTGCAGCTCAGTGCTCATTCTTTTCGAGTGGTTTTTAGCTGTGAAAGGGTGAATGATATCAGCAGGTTTTAGTTAACCTGGTCTATTTGGTCCTAAACAGGAATGCCTGTGCTAGTACATGCCTTACGTATCTACCATACATGTGTGAAGAGTATGCCATGCCCTTACAGGACAGAACATAAGAATGGCTAAATTTACATTTAGATGTGAAAACGTACAAAGAACCAACCCCCCACACAGACACACTCAGCATACACCATATTCACAACTTGCAAACAACATATACAGGCATAAACAGGGCATGTACACATGCATGTACAACATATGTACTAAATATGCAGCACCTGGCACATATAACATGTACACCTACATGCACAAACGCTTATATGTACAAATAATTGCACTTTGCTTTTAATAAAACATGCTTTGAAAGATGAAGTGTGTCTGGTTTGGTAGTAGACTGTAATATTTATCCTAAAACACATAGCACAAGATCTGCTAATGTCCTTTTTGGAGTTTTTGCAAACTATGATCATGGTGCTTTCTCACATTACTTGAACACCTTTGTTTGCAGACAACTCGACCTTACAGAAGCTCGACATTTAGAGCTTTGTATCCTTCATTGTCTTTTCAGTATGCCCAAGCACACAGCTTTATATTTAGTGTTAGGCTTTCTAGAGGATTTTTTTTTCTGTTGTTTTCTCAGAGACAGTTAAATTTGGGTGGTTTCTTTCTCTGTTGTAATGAAATACCCTGATAAGAATGATGAAAGGAAGGGGGGTTTATTCTGACGCACAGTTCCGTGGCAGAGCTCATGATGTGCATAGTTAAGTTCTTGGAGCTGTTGGTCACATTCCAGATGAAGAGAGCAATGAATGTATGCTGCTGCTCAACTCCATTACTCCACTTAAGAGTTCAAAGTTGCAGTGAGGCCATGCTGCTACCCTGAGTACTTGTATCTTTCAATCTCAATTTCTGGGGTCAGGTTAATTCCATCCAGAAACTTTCAGAAGCCCTTGTCCCTTTTTGTTTCATCAAATCTGTGTATAGTATCTTTGTCAGTAAATTCATTCTGTCTAATGAAATAATTATAATTCTTGCAACTAACTATAGACACTAAAAAACATCGAATAAAAAGCCTTATTATAGTGGCTGGCACACAGTGAGTCTGAATATATCAGAACAATAGGTAGTTTGACCACTTGTTCTTGGCTGCCTGCTATGGATTTGGCTCATACCTAACTCAACTATGAGTATCTGTCCCTGTCACTCTTAAAACTTTTCCAGTTTGAATAGCTATGTAATCATGCCACCTCTAACTAATTATCATTTCTTTATCATTTGATTATTTGTTGACAAACTATTTTCCATTTTAGTTTTTTTTATGTCCCCTGATTTTACTACAAAATATAAGTATGGGAGGAGATTATAATACATAAATCCATCATATTAACATTAATAAGTTCAAATAGATGTCTGAGAACTGCGTTTTGGATTCCAGACTGACGTAATATTTTAAGGTTTGTAGAATCTTTAACAGGTAGAGCCTGATAGGAAAGTATGCTCAGTGATAGAGATACTGGGTACCCCACAAAATCGTCGATTTTTAGCAAACATGAAATATACAGACCTCTTCCCCCATGATGTGGGAGCACAAGCTTCAAGGAAAAAAAAAGCATCACAAATTGAAATCACTGGAACTGTCACTCAAAATAACCATATCAACCTTCTAAATTGTTTACCTCAAATACTCTGTGCCATAAACGGAAAACTGCCTGACAAAACTTCCACAAATAAAGACAGAGCTTGCCTCCCCGTGCTGATCTGCAGACTTAAGTGACTACTAAAGTGCACACTCTGCTGATTATTCCATTCTCTTTTTCTAAATTTATTTATTTTTATTGGATATTTTATTTATTTACATTTCAAATGTTATCCCCTTTCCCGATTTCCCCTCAGGAAAGCCCTTATCTCATCCTTCCTCCCCCTGCTTCTATGAGGGTGTTCCCACCGCCCACCCACCCACTCCCACCTCCCCACTTTGCATTCCCCTACACTGGACCTTCAAGCCTTCACAGGACCAAAGGCCTCTTCTCCCATTTATACCTGAAAAGACCATCCTCTGCTACCTATGAGGCTGGTTAGACCCTTCTGAGAGTCTTAACTCATCTGAGTCTTACTCACAGCACTGAGAACATAAGTTTTTCTAAATGTTGAGTTGTATAGTAGTTATAGCCAATGAGACACATGGTGAGTGTTTAGAGAGGGTTTAAGTTACTAGAAGACCATGAGGAAACCTAGGACGAGAGCCAGATAAGCATTTTTAGTCTCTGGTATTTCACTGAAAAATCCCAGTTTGTTTTACTTACAAAGATAGTTACAAGCAGGACCAGGTTTGGGGGGAAGTATCAGTATAATGGTAGGAAGCTGCTGAGGGTTTCACAATAAATATACAAAGAGAAAAACAAAGCAGAGCTGGTGCGGCTTTCTATGAGGTACAGACTGCAAGAACAACTCTTAGCAGGTACTAGATTCCTGCCATTTTGGAATACAGAGATACAGATTTAGTGATGATAATCGTGAGCTTTTCAAGAGAGGCTAGAATGCAGGTGCCATGTGTTTGTGTGTACACAAAAGAGAAAAGCAATGATCCAGTTTTTAAGATTTTACAACTATCTTCCTATTTAAAATACAACAAACTATAAGAAATAATATACAAAAGTACTCACAAGGGTCCTGGACCCCAGGATTTTGGCATCAATATTTAAGAAGCTAGCCTATTTCCTAAAGACTATGTCATGTCATAGATTAAAAAGGTTCTGTTCTGAATTCTGATGATTTTTTCAGAGTCATCAAATACATTTTAAAAAATATTTGCTATTTAATTTTTCTCTCTTCAAATGAAGTATAAAATATCGTTTCCCATTTTCTCTTTCTCAGTGCTTAATCTTCTGACTCTTTAGCATTTTTATGTAAATAGTCTGCCACTAATTCCTATTTAAATTAGTAATGTTTTATTTATCTTCAAAATATAATCTTGATCTTTCTTTTTACCCACGAACACATATGTTTTCTTAAATATATACCAAAAAATACCAGATGTCTCCATAAGTAATACAAAAACAAGTAGCATTTTCTACCTCTAAAATGATAGTCTTTTCCCCACCACTCCAGTAATGATTTTAAATTCATATCTCTCACACTCTAGAGTATCTTTAAACATCATCTCATTATTTTGCAGGCTACCAGACCTAACAAGGTTTCCCAAGCATATGCTTTTATAGTCTGTTACACTGGCAGAAGGAGCAAGGAGAAGACATTAATGTCTAAATTTGAAAATCTTCAATGGAAAATATACAAATATTTCTCCACTGTCTTTTCTTGCCTCTGCATCAATGCTGTTTTAAAAAGAAAATCTGTTCAATACATAAATGAATAACATTAGGTTGAAACTGAAGGTTGTTTATTCTTAAACTCACACTTGTCTGTTTATTCTTATATTAGTTTGGTTTTCAACTGCTGGGATAAAACTTGACCAAAAGCAACTTGAGAAGGGAAAAGTATCCTTGTCTTACATGTTCTATTACAACCCATCATCACTGGATGACATGGCAGGGACTCCAACAGGAACCTGAAGGCCAGAGCTACAGCAAGGAAAGAAGAAGGGTGCTCCTCCTGTGGCTTACCCAGTTTGCTTTCTCATATGCCTAAGGACTATCTCCTAAGGCGTGTCACTACCCACAGTGTACTGGAAGTTCTCACGTCAATCAGTAATCAAGACAATGCCACATTGACTTACCTACAGGCCAGTGGAGATATTTTCTCAATTGGTTGCTTTTTTGTCCACCAGTGTGTGTTAAATGTGTAAAAACTAATCCACACAATTATGTTAATAGATTTGTTCAAACTTCATAAAATCAAATGGAAACGTACTGTGCCTGCTTTTATCAGACTTGTGTCTCCTTATGATTCCATTTCTCTCAAATCTTACTTCTCCAATCTTACTATGCACTTACAACCCAGCTTCCTCATCAGGAACTTCAGGAAGCATCCTCTTATTATCTGATACAGAAACAATCAAACACAGAGCATTTTCTGGAAGGCTTCTTTTCAAAGCTCTCTACTGCCCAGTAGGGTGATGCACACCTTTAATGCACACCAATACTTCGGAGACTGAGGCAGGTGGAGTTTGTGAGTTCAAGGCTATACAAGGCTAAATAACGATATCCTGTCTCAATAAAGCAGAGAGAGAGAGAGAGAGAGAGAGAGAGAGAGAGAGAGAGAGAGAGAGAGAGAGAGA
>NW_021620899.1:6339612-6410070 GCF_004785775.1 Grammomys surdaster | reverse complement strand
AGAGAGAGAGAGAGAGAGAGAGAGAGAGAGAGAGAGAGAGAGAGAGAATGTGAATTAATTAATTAAACACTACATAGGAGGCCTGGTAACTTAACTGAGGTTAGCCAGATAGACAGCAAGACACTGCCTGGATGACCACCAACAGTCTGTCAAATTAATCTACTGTGTAACAAGTCTGTTCCTTTTGCTTGTTCATATGAATTAAAATGTCTTTGAAAACAGAATACTATACTTTGGTCTGTATCTTTCCTAGCAACAGTAATATTTAGAATGAAATATTAAACCACAGGACAAAATAGAGGCAGATATAGAAGAATGCAGCAGAAGACAGGAGGCTTATCCTCCAGACTTTCATCCTCCTTACTTGGAGTACATCATCCCAGTGATATTACTTTCAGTTCTAAATAATATTTTTCAGGCATATAACATATGAAGAACAACAGTCATTATTTGATTTATTTCTGTAAAATCTCAGTCAAATTGCTAAGAAGGTGAGGCCAAATACTTGCTTTTTAATACATCAAAGTTCTGAACTAACAGTAAATTTCGAGTTCAAATTAAAATTAAAATGTTTTGGTTTTTTTGTGAAAAGCATGTGACAAATACATGACAATTTTTTTTTCAAAAAGAGACAATGAATCTCCCAGATTGATCATTATATTAATTCTGTATTTCTTCTAGAAGCGAAGCCAACCCACTCAGTGTACTTGGACTCACTCAATAAGATATCCATTATTTTAAAAATAAACTAGTATTCTAACTCAATTAGTAATATGTTAAAATAAAAATATTTCATGATATATTTTCTATATTTAGTAGCCTTTCTTCAACAAGTCATCTAGTCCAAAGTTTCTCAAAATTTAGCATGCAAATAACTACATCTATAACTTGGTTTATTTGATCGTATTTCAACCTAACTACTTCTATTCTATAACAAAAGACTATCAGAAGACATTGATATTCTTCTGCTTATTGTCCAACACCTATACTTCTTATAACTCTTTACACTTTACATCACTTATAACTCTTATAACACTTTACCCAAATCTCACATGTGAACTATGTATATTTAGAATTGCCAAGTAAAATTAAGTCCCTATACAAGTGATAAAAGCAATACCCACTCCCAGGAATGGGTAGTCAGGATGGACACCAAAGGTTTAGAGGAGATCTATTTATTACTCTGACTAGTTTATGATTCTATGCTGGCTTGTTTATAAAGTGAATGGAAAAATCTATGATGTGCAAACAGTCGGGAGAGGCCAACAAAAACCACAACACCTTATCTATATTAGCCTGACAATTGAGTTTGAACAACCGTATTTTCTAAATGTACTCTATTCAAGGCTGGATGTGTAATTACCTTCAGACCATAGTCTAGACATTAATGCTTTCATAGTATTTAAGACTCCTTGTAACATGCTTGCAGCTTTAAGTAAGCAAGGCTAAATCTTGACCAGATAAATTAGCAAAGAATGCAATAAAAGCCACAATAAAAGAACTTTATCCTACAAACCTTCAAGTTGCTGCTAAATGAGATTTCTTTGAAATGCAGATCAGTTGAACTAGATTAGTGAATTTTAGCTCCTGTCAACATCATAACAAAATACAAATACAATTGTTCCCTGGTCTTATCTCCGAGCTTCCATCTGCTGCCTTGTTATTTACTTTCCTTGATTTACTATGCAGATCTAAATAAGGCACATCAAGAAGGGCTTACAGCACAATGGCTTCTTAAGCTTTACATCAAGGTATTTGAAACTGAAGCCAGGAAAGGGCTGCCATCAAAGACATATCTCTAATGAACTTCCATATCAGAGAAGGTTTGGTATTTAATACTGCTGTGAAAAGAAAGAGCTACAAATCAGAATGGCCTATGAAAGAAAATGCCTACAAATCTTGATGAGATTAGCACCTCTGAGAATTAATATCCCAATAAAAATGATGTCTGGTACCTTGAAGAGTTAACACCCAACCTTTCCAAATATAATGCACTATGTCAGGAGCAGGGAAATCATTTGACAAGGTTAAAAGGTCAGGAAAGAATTTTTAATTTTCTTTCTATGCTAGACAATAATAATATTCTTTTCCTCCAACATAACAATATATCTATAACAGAACAAACACCATTGACTAGAACTAACAGAGCTGTAACATGACTTTCGATGTCATAGACATGTTACAGTTTTCAAAAGGAAAATTTAAGAGAAAACTTCACAATAAATTAATGTAATATAAAATGACAACATGCAACATTAGTTCATCTATTCTAGTAGTTCCTATTTCTTTCCCCACAGCAATCTATGCTAACATAGTAATAGTTACTGTCGTTTTGTAACCCCTGAGATATTTTCCCACTATATGCCACCATTCTTTATGGAAAATAAGGAAATAATCCTTCCACTCTCCATTCCCACTAATTGTATTTTTTTCGCTTATATTTCTAACATACTGAGCTCGAACAAAATAATTCACAAAACTAATGTGAAAGTTTCCCACAAACTCCTTGCAATCCTGCCTGACACTTTCTTTCCCATCAGCAATAAGGTCTATAAACAAATGATACTTTGTGGGGATTTTTTCCTAAAGAAAACATTTCAATCATTTATGTCATTCTATAGAGAAGATCCCACAAGCGTGTTCTGTTCTGTGGATCAATCAGTTCCAAACCAAAGTAGACATGTTGTTGACTCCCGTGCCTGGAAATCCTGCTGCAGGCTCACCAGATGATGAAAACTGAGGTATGCAGTGTACACGGCCCCACATGGCATTCAGTAGCTCCTGGGCATGTCAAACTTCACAACTACCCTACAGTCAATGACAGCAAACACCTTCCTTGTTCTTCTTTCCAAACATAAATTTGCCTCTCTCATTCCTCTGAATTATGGGCTGTCTTCCAGAAACAAAGCCTTAAATAGAAGCAACCTCCCATGCCGATACAACAGAAATCACAGTTTGTCTTTTTGTTGGATTTCATTTCCTCTAGGTGATGTTCCGGACTCATTTACAACAAGAGACTGTTGTTACCTCTCCTTGTTTAATGAAATGACAAAACAACATATTTACATATTCAATAGCAGGTGCTATAACAGGTTTGTCTGCTCTTGACCTAAAACATGTAAAAGAGGTTTATGTGCAACAGCTGTCTCAAAGGTATTGGCGCTCTGATGGGCAGCCGAAACTCTGCCATCTGTGGAAGTGTGTATTCAAAATGACAATCTGCTTGAAGAACCGATTGATAGCTAGGGTCTCGCTTTTATCCATATGTTCTCAACTTTGCACAATTTTGCTATCAGTCTGCCACAAAAGGTCTTAAACGCAAAAGCTTACATGAACAGTTAACATATACAATTGATCATTAACAGACATTTCTTTTCACTATTTTAATACACTGTAAGGTATCTGATACTGTATTATAATAATAATATCACATCCCAGGACCCAGTTTTCACTGCTTAATGGTTTTAATTGCTAGAATAATGACCAAAATAACTACATCCACTGATTTCTGCTACCTTATCTGTTTCCTAAGCTATTCTTTTATTCAAACTACAGTTTTAGATTTTAAAAACAATGAAGTTATATTGTAGCTTTTTAAAGCTCTCTTATTTTTAGCTTTAATTCTGACAAGAACTTTTTTTTTTTGAGGACATAACAATTCCCTTTAAGATGAAAGGCTACTCTTGTTTTCCTTCTACATGAAAATAAAGAATCCAAGTTGGACCATGGCCAACATGGTTTATTTCGAGTAATGTTTGTAGAAAGCAGCATCATATGACCCAAGCTTGAGGTTGGATGATCTTTCTAAGGTCTAATTTACTTGTCAAAGAAGGTTATCATCACAAATGTACAAAGTCTAGATGTGAGTAGTACTGCTTAAATAAAACAAATCATCCACAGCACTTTCTTAAGGAGCAGCAATTGCTTATAAACACACAAGACTTGTTAAATTAAACAATCTCCACATCACCAATGAAACAATCTTGCACCACCAGATAATAAAAAAAAATCCTCTCTCCTTCAAACACACACATACAAACACACACATGTAAACATAGATATACTCACATGCATACACACAAATGCACATACATACCCACGTATACACACATATACCCATATACATATACACAAACACACATGCCCATGTACACACACAGGTATACAAACATATACTCACACACAAGTGCACACACATACCCATGCATACATACCTAGACACACACATGTACACACACATACATACTGCCTAAGTTTAATGTTCTATTATTAAGATCACAAACTTTGTTTACGCGTGAAAGGACAGAACCAGCATGAGCTGCCAAATTGTCAAACTGACTTAAATTTAATAAAAAAAAAACTTCTTAATTTGAAGTTTCATAACATTTGAATCATTCAAACTCAAATGAAACCATAATTTATTATGAAAATTAAGCTTTCCAATTTTAGTGGAACACAGATTTTAAATACTTTTGCAACTTCAAGTGGATACTTTTAAATTTTCAAGTTAGCCTCAATGGATGTTAGACTTTTGCTGTCATAGTATTGCTTTTCGAAAATTCTGTTTTCTCCTGACAGAACACTTCTACATGATGATACACCTGACGGCAAGTGATTTAAAATCCCCCCCATTTCTTTTATGTCGTCTAAACTTCAGAATCAAAATATTATTTAAAGGAAGAAGAAAGAAGGAATAATCGGTGCCTGTCTCCAAGGCAAGAGAGACGAGACTTCATCCTGATCCCTTTAAAGCCTTCCCAAAATTTTAAAAATGAAAATCATTTACTCGGTAGGTTATAACTGGCTTTGCTAAGCTGCAGTAATCCATCATGTGGATAAATATTTAGACAATATTTTAAATGTGTACAATGTTCTTGAGCGAATGCCACAGTTCCAGGCTGTCGTGTAAATACAGCCTGATCAAAACCATTCTGCTTGCATAATAAAAGCCCAGCTAGAGACAACACTGTTCAGCCAAGGAGAGAACACTGATATTTAGGAAAACTGTAGCAGGAAAAAGTGACCACCAGTGAAATAAAGCACAACAGTGTTGAGATCAGAAGGTCATTTTGTAAAACTAGACACCATCTAAGTAATATTATCTATTCTAAATAGGTGCTAAGGCTGTTTTATTTTAATTACCATCAGTGAGAAATGATGGTACATCTATTTAATGAGCATCACTACACAGCTGAGAGGCTAATAAAGCAACACAAGGCATCCTGATGACAGAGAGTAATTTCCAAGGTCTGCCTTTAACGTCAAAGAAAGCAGGACATGTCAGTGTGTGTAAGTTAACTCCGGATTTGTGGGTTCCAAGGGAACCAACAACATCTAAAAAGGCACATATTTCTATATGTACACTGACTACTTCTAGGAAAGCAATAGGAAATGATATATTTAGCATTGGAAAAGTAGAAATGAATACTTAAGATAATGCTTCACAAACATTTTCATGGGAGCACATCCGCAAACGGAATACCACACTTAAACATAGGCAAAAGCCAATCCTGCAGGCTCCACTCTGGTCTGGCTGTGTACTAAAGAGAAACCCCTGGCTGGTATATAGTATGTACTACATAGATTTCAGAAGAGAAGAAAACCAAATCAGCCATACTGACCAGTTGAGTGTCTTCAGTAGAGTAGAAAGTCATTAATACGCTTACCCATTATCGTTTCAGTTTATAATCTTTGAAAGCTGATTTCTAGTGGAGACTCTAAATACATACTAAATGGTACTTATTTAACTCCTGAAATTTGCTAATTAAAAAAAAATGTTGCTGAGGACATACCTCAACCCACAAAGCCCACAAAAGCCCTTGGTTTGATTCCCAGCATGGCATAAACTAGGGATTTCAGCTCATACTTGTGAAACTTTTAGAAGGCCATGGCAGAAGTATGGCCCAAAGAGGCAAGGTCCTACTAAGATGAATGCTGAGTTTGAGGCCAGCCTCAGCTACATGAAACCTGGTATCTCTTTCTGTCTTACATGTGCACAAAATCTGTTTGAATTGCTAAAACTTAGGATATATAGACTAAGAAGCCTCAAATCATTTTTTTCTTATATCAAGTTTTGCTATATATTTAGCATTTTGTAATGTGTGTGTGTGTGTGTGTGTGTGTGTGTGTGTGTGACTTGACTGCGTGCATGTAGAAGCCAGAAAACAGCCTTGGTTTTCCAACTAAATCTCTGTGTCTGTCTCTGCCTCTTGTCTCTATCTCTGTCTCTCTCTCACTGAGATTAAATATTTGTATCACCAGACTTGGCATTTTTCTGAAGACTCAATTTCATGCTTACAAGGTAATCCCTTTGCCAACTGATTCCTTTTTCAGTCCATATGCCTTTAGCATTTAAAAAATATTAAAATAAAATTAATTTTCTTAATTTTAGGCACTAAAATAAGAATTTGTATTTGTCTAAAAAGGATTAAAATCATTTATAATTTATATTTTATTACTTAAATGAATGCAATGTTTTGCTAAATAAAAATCTCCAAAACAAATGGGCAATTAATGATAGAATTCTGTTGATTGTTATAGTCATAATGTTATTGATGATTTTTTCAAACTAAGCTAATTATGAATGCCTGCTAAAATGTAATTTTTGGAATGAAAAAAATGAGGATTTATATTTACTTTTGAAAAGGTTATTTTTACTGTGAAGTGATGGTGCATGCCTTTCATTCCAGCACTTGATAAGAGGCAGGCAGATATCTGAGTTCAAGACCAGCCTGATCTACATAGGAAAAAACCTGTGTCAAATAAGAAAAAAAGAAAAAATAAAAGAAGAAAACCTCCCCCCACAAAAAAAGAGAAGAAAAGAAAAATTTATTTTTATTTGACCTCACAATGAAAGTATAAGAGATATTTCTCATTAGTGTGTATGAAAAGCTTAGGCTACTAATCACATATCACATTGGTGTAAATTATTTATTTATATTAATTAATCCATTTGTTATAGTAGCATTGGAGACTTGTGCAGGGAACGTTATTTCCTTCTGGTTAACAGAAAGGAATCTGCCCAAGGTGGAGACCTAACATGCTTGTTGGACTGGTCATTTGCTATGGAAGAATACATGTGGAGTAAGTTCACCTTAAGCCATGCTAAGGACACGAGAGGAGTACATATCCTTTAAGAGAAAACTTACTTTTCCTTCCCAGAAACCCCGAGTGAAGTGTCTGCAGAGCAGAGGCTTCTTCAATCTGCAGACTTTCCTTACTGGCTTTGTTCCTGTTCTCCTTTGTCTGGGTCTGCACTCCTGGGTAGTCTGGACTCCTATTCATTCTCCATTACTACTTTCCATTTCCTTCTGCAGTCTTACTGCTTACAAATGCCATGCCTTACCACTTCCTGTTGTGTTGGCCATCTTTCTCCTCTGAGACACTGTGGAGATTTAAAGTTTTTCTGCCCCAGGATTTTTCTTTATAATTTGTTTTTTCTTCTTCTAAGAAAAATGAAATTGAGCATTTCGTCGTAGCATTTTGTTTAATTTTTGTTTTGTTTATAAAATGTACTACCCTGAGAGAGGAACCTAGTTTTTAGTAGTAACACATAATATCCCAAGTGGAACTCCCAAAATTACCAGTAATAAAAATGATAAGAAATGGATTTTCATAATTTACTAAGATAAATAAATGAAAGTGCATATTGAAAGGGATTCCAGGGTTAATGATTGCAAAGTCGTGGTCAATATCTGCTCTATGATCTTTTCTCTGAATAAAGAATACAGAATAGAAAGTAGACTGGTTAGAACATTGGTCAGGAGTACAGTTAGAATAAAAAGCAAAGGAAAACAAAGTCAACATTCACAAGAACAACCTTCAGTGGAAGAAAGAACTGCTACACTAAGTAAGAATCATTACTTGCAAAATTCTCATGGAAAAATTTATGGCCTCAGGAAACTATGGAAATGATAGAAAATACAATAAAATAACAGCAACAACAACAATAAAACAACAACAACAATTATAATAGACCCCCAAGGGTTCTGATAGAGAGAACAAGAAAGGGTGACCTCCAAACATAAGAAGAGAACAGCCAGGTGCCAGAAAGGCACCAACAGAAGAAGTTACTACAGCGTCAATGAAAAGAAACTTGTAATGACTGGGAACTAAATCTAGTTAAGTGATACAGAGAGATCAAGTTGCTCACATGGTTAAAAAGGTTTTATAATATTTGAAGGAAAATAACAGTCAGTAATGCTAACTCTTATTAAACTATATCAAAACTTTGTCTCCTTTCAAAAACATACACAATTTAAAGTATGTATATTGTCGGGACATCACCATGAAAGCTTTTAAAGATTTAGCTGTTTGGTTTTGTGAAATCAGTTCTCTCCTTTTTCCATGAGATCCAGAAATCATATTAGGTTATCAGACATGGTGGCAAGCTTCTCCATTGCAGAGCTGCTGCTTTGCCATGACAGGGGTTTCAATATAGTTAAAAGTTGTGAATATTTTCTAAATGTGATAAATTAAGCCAGGTATAGTGGCACATGCTGTTAATCCCAGCACCCAGGAGGCATGGGCAGAGGCAGAAGGATCTCTGTGAGTTTGAAGCCAACCTGGTCTACATATTGAGTTCTAGAACAGTCAGAGCTACATAGTACAACTGTCTTGTAAAACACACACACACACACACACACACAC
The DNA here is from genome assembly GCF_004785775.1 of Grammomys surdaster. Taxonomy (NCBI): domain Eukaryota; kingdom Metazoa; phylum Chordata; class Mammalia; order Rodentia; family Muridae; genus Grammomys; species Grammomys surdaster. The sequence continues at coordinate 6,401,421 of NW_021620899.1, read as the reverse complement.
ACACACACACACACACAAATAAACAAGGAAACAAAGGAACAAAGACTCTAGGTGTAACACTGACTCAAGCTCAGTGGTACTGAGAACCTTGGCTTCTCCTTACAAATGAACAGTTCTTGGAGAGACACAGCATGGCTAGTTTGAATCCATTATTTCTATGAAGGAAAAGCCTATCCACTTTATCCCCCAAAGAAGCAGTGTGAGGGTGCTTAGAAAAACCCAGTATATGACAAGGCTCAGTCCTTATTATCTCCAACTCTGAATCGGAAACATTCTGCACTATTTCCCATAATAAGCTATATAATATGTTTCACTATAGTATGTTAATGATGTGTGTCTTCTTTGCACAAACTATATTCACCTTAAACAATAACTGCAGTTACACCACGAGAAGGCAAAATCTGAAGAAATCGAAAGAAAATGTTATTACAAAAATAAATATACTAAAGTTCGCCCAGTGGAAAAAATGACAGAGAATCTATAGAATCTTTATGACATATGTTTTGTGATCTTTTAAAGAGTCTCATCTTATGTTTAAGGATTTTAAACTCACAGAATAAAATATTGATCAAGTGAACTATAAAGTGGCTGGGTAACTGATATGCTTGCCTCCAAGTGGGACAACCTGGGTTTGATACCTGAAACCCATCTGGAGAAGAGAGAGGACCAATTCCTGTATGCTGTCCTTTAACCTCCACAAGAACACTGTGGAAAGCGTGCGCACGCACACACACACACACACACACATACACACACACAAACACCACACAAAGAGAGAGAGAGAGAGAGAGAGAGAGAGAGAGAGAGAGAGAGAGAGAGGAGAGGGACAGAGAGAGAGAGAGAGAGAGAGAGAGAGAGAGAGAGAGAGAGAGAGAGAAGTTGGGGGATAAGAATATAATAATGTTTTATAAAGACTGACTAAGAATAGGCTAATTGGTAGTTTATTTGGAAATAAATCTCAATTCTCTCAAGTCACTGTGGAGGCAATAAGCTCCAGACAAGAGAGATGATAAAAGGGTGAGGTGGGAATGGGTGGGTGGGGGAAAGCACCCTTTTACAGACAAAGGAGAGGTAGATGTGTGAGGGCTTCATGGAGGGGAGAATGGGAAGGGGGATAACATTTGAAATGTAAACAAATAAGATGATTAATTTTTTTAAAGTACTGCAAATATATTTAAATATCATGGAATTTAATCAGTGATGTGGAATTTTTACAAAGTCAAGTTTTTTAATGAATTTAAGGACTTCTTAATTATGCCACGCTCTTTACCACTGTAGAAATGGTCAGACCAAGGCTAGATAGCCATCTGTGAAGCAGGATTTTGAACTGGATGACCTTTAAGATTCTTTCCAACCCAGAGACTCCATGACTCTGTTGATAATGACTTTGTTTCAGGCAGTTGCCAAGTGACAAGTCTATTGTTTTTCCTGCCTGTCATACACAACAATGGCAATAACTATCATTTTTTTCTCAAATGTCAAGACAAATTTATATCCTAGTGTCAAATTGGCAATTAGCAACCCCCAAATTTTTCCCTTTTGGTAATATGCATAACCATCATAAATGTATGTAAATAAAATTCACTTGATGTATAGAAAGAAATGTTAATATCCTTTGCTCTTTTCCCCTTCCAGCTTCAGCAATAATGCAACACCCTCTCCAATCTACCACTGCCTACACCAATAAATAAAGTGTCTTGTCCATCTGTCTGTCCCTTCCTATGAGCATTCATTGACTCTGTATGCAGGTCAGTCTTCCAAGCTAAGGAAATACGTGATGGGCTTAGAATCACTGTGGCTATGCAGAGGTAGGGTTTAAGAATCAATTTTTGTCAAGACACTATATAGTTACAAAAAATCACTATCCAGTTTATATCTACCCCAAAAATACCTGAATTATTTTCTCAAACCAATGAAATTAACTCAGTCTAAGAGGAACATGATACTTATACTGAGTATCTGGCTATAAATTAAATGAAAGCCACCATTCTAAGTGATACCCCGCACCAAAACATAAACATATGTAACAAACAAAGAAGTTTCTCATCATTTACAGAATAGTGTAAAGAGATATTTGGTTTCTTTAAAAACCCTTAGATATTATAAGAGTGTGTTTTCATTTTAATCCCAAGTTTGGGATACGGGGCTGCTTCAGATGGTCCACAGCAGCTGACTATGATTTGCCTCAGACTATATCAGGGGTATGATTTTTGTCAGTTGCAGATAGTTTCTGCAAGTACGATGTTTGGAATTCTGGGGACTTTTCAGAGTATATATAAATACTAAAGCCCTAATAGAAGGGGCTGGTTGGTCAGCAAATAGTTGAGTGATTTTTGCTGCCATTTGATATGGTTTGTCAAGTAGTCATGAGCAAAGAAATGAGGAGGAAAAATTAAATATCCTGACAGAGAAGATAAGGAGGAAGTAATCTAACGGTATTGTCACTTCCTTTCCCTTTCCATCCTTTTCTCTCTCCTCCCTAGAGTTAGGAGATTGGGAGGGTGGAAGAAGAAGGTGGAGAAGTGTGGAAGCAAAAGGAAGCCACAAACTACCAAAGATCTACTACAATACTTTAGTAGGGTAAAGTATTTCATTATTACCTTAAGGCAGTAGTCTTCAAATTATAGAATTCTGGGAGCCTTTCATTCATTTCCTCATGCTCTGGTGATTGTCAACCATAAAATTATTTCTTTGCTACTTCACAATTGTAATTTTGCTACCATTATGAATCATCATCTAAATATGTGATATGCTGGATATCTGATAGGCGACCCCACATGGGTCATGACCCACAGGTTGAGAACTGCTGACTTAAAATGACTCAAGCCCCTCATACAAAATGGTTTTGAAAACGGACTTTAGATAGCTTCTGCATATACTGTCAATAATCCTTAAAGATAACATAATTCCTTGAATAAGAAAATTTCAAGAAGTGAAAAGTGCTAAAGTTTTGTTTACTAGTTGATGACTGATTTGCTGTTTCTATGCATTCCAAAATTTCCCTTACTGTGATTAAAAGTTCTATATTACTTAATTTTTTATGTGGTTTATAATTCAAATTATAACACAGTGTGAAAAGGTAGTCACTTTAACCTTTTGTGGCAAGATTATATATGGCCAAAACTATTAAAATATATGTAAATATTTCATTTCTTAAAATGATGAATTTCAGAATACCATTTGTTAGCATAAAATCCAAGGTATAACTGAAAGGTTGATTTTTCACATGCATGCTTCATGTATACTATCCTTTATGGTATTACAATAATAACATTAAATGTCATAGTTTTAAAAACAAAACAATTTTATTTCACCCCTTTGGAAAGGTAATCTGAAGCTCAAATATACTTCTTCATCTTGTGGAGTTTGGTGAGTGATTCAAATCACTCCAGCAAAGCAATTATCAATAAAAATGCCAATGTGAACATTTCAAAGTGTTTTAAGAGGTCAAAAATAGAATTTCATTCATTTCTTAGTCATTTAATCATTCTTTCTGTTTAAGAGCTCTGTTATGTTACACTCAGAGTAAACTCTAATTTTAAGGCAAAATTTGTAGCTGCTTCTCGATAACATTTCCTCTGTGAAAATACTGTGTGATATAACTCTCTAGCACTGAGAATATTTATAAATAAGCACGGCTTTCTCAAAGAGGAAATAAGAATGAGCAGCCTTAGATGAAGCAGCATTGTAATGTCTGAAAAAGAGTTTTCATTGGTATTATAACATAATTAAGCCTGTACTTACTCAATTGTACAGAAAATATTAACTTTTGATATCACAAAATACTTTTTATAATATTTATATTAATAGACTACAACTTCTGAGGTGCGCCATATGCTGAAATTTAAACACTTAAGGACAAAAGGAAATGATGCTATGTTAACTCTTTAAAAACAAAACATCATCCAACTCACTTTGCAACTACTGTTTAAAAACAGAAAATGAAAACAAGCTGAAACATAGGCCCATATGCAAGTGAGTCAAAGGCTTATTTCACTGTTTGCTTAAATTGGCCCACTCTAGGAATGGTGAAAAGCTGAGTAAAACAGTTGCTGATGTCACAGTCACTCTATCATAGTTCAGTTCTGTAAGCGATGAAAAACATTCCAATCATCTTTCCACAGCTCAACTACTGCTGCTTCTCCAATGTTCCTGGCCCTTACATTTGGGCACATGGTAGGGGTGAGACCTTCTCCATCCTCTTGAAACCATGTGAGGCGATTTGAATTGCTTTACTAGTGGAATGAGAACAGCAACTTCTAGTGCCAGTAAGTGAGTCACTGTACTCTCTCTGCTGGCACATCAAGTTACAGCGAATGTTCTCATGGCCTACTCTCTCACAGACCACTATCAGCAGAAAAACTTAACCATCTGAACGGAATTCGTAACCTTCTCCAAAAATAAACTGTTGTTGAAACAAACCAAAATACCTCAACCAATAGACTTGTGACCGTTAGCTTTGATTGCCAACCTGACAAGCATCAGTAATCACCTGGAGAGACACCATTTCTGCACACAGGCACGCACATGCCTGATATTAGGTAGCTCCTGGGTGTTCTTTGGAGACACTACTAACAGATCAACTGAAGTGAGAAGATCTTCTCTAAATGAAGGCAGCTCTACTGTACAAAAAAAGGAGAATGCCCGCTGAGCAAGCATTATTGACTCCTCATGACTGAGGGTGCAATGTGAACAGCTTCATCAAGTTCCTGATGTCTTGCCTTCCCCAACTGACTGGAACCTTAAACTTCGAGCCCAATAAACTTTACCTGAAGCTGCTTTTGTGAGGTTATTTTTATCACAGCACCTGCTTTCAGATGTTAATAAGTGATATTCAAACTTTTCTCTTTCAGTGCTTGTAGAAGTTAAATTTTTAAAATATGAGCAGAAAAAATTAAAAAATCAGATCATTTTTAAGTTATTTTGCTTGTACATACAAATTTTTAGGGCCAAAATTACACTCTTTATTAAGGTAGACAATATACAGATAGACAAAAGAATCACATTTGATGAGCTAAGATACTTGGATACTGTGTTAGACAGATATGATACTCTCAGGATGCTGTTTGTGTAGTACACTGGCTAATTTACCTGGACACAGAACACTTACCCTATAGTAGCTTTAATGAGAGAAGGTGTAGGCCACCATTTCTACTAAACCTGATGTTCTAGTTTCTTATGCCAACCTTTCATTGTGTTATATCATAAATATAACACATCTTATTTGCATATTTTACATCTAAAAAAGGATATGGAATCTTAGGTGTGCAACAGATGTATAAGTATGGTGAAAATTGCTTGTAAACATTCTTTACAGAAGAGAAAGGAATATTTCTCTATCCAGATCTCATGTGGAAAAAAAGAGAGATTTTTCCATATGAGGTTCAGAATGTCAGATAGAAAACAGCTGCAATTGATGGACACTTTCATTATTGTATAAGGGAAATATATTTCTAAGATTTTTGTTCAAAATCAGACATACTTTTAAAACTTACGTCCCTTCTTCAGCATTCCTTGGATTGTTGTATTTACTGCGTTTAAATTTCAGGATCTTTGACTATTGACACAAATAGTCAAAGAACAAGCAAGGCAATAAACAAAATTCCATGAACACTCCCTTGATCACTGTTTCTAAGGGCTTATCAGCATGACCAAAATATCTGAGCCAACTTTCCTCACCTAGCCCAAAGTCATTTTCATGTCTGAAGCCTACATCCTCGTTCTAGCCTAAAATTTAGATTCCTGCCTGAAATTGCTTCGTTGTTCTAGCCTAATGACAGATTCCTGCCTGAAGTCTACATTCTTATTCTACCACAGAAAAAGTCACACAGCACACCTGGAGTAGCTGACAGCAAGGACAGTCCCACCTCAAGCTTATTTTTCTGGCTCCATATTAACATGCTGGTTACCATTTTCCCCCTTCAATTCACCCTATACCTAAAATAATAGGTTTAGTTATACATATAGTGAAGATCAGAAAGAAAATATTAAAGTGAGTTTATCATATATGTCATCTAATTAACCATAAGATTAAAAGCAATAAAATCTGATTCTAATGAAAACCAGGAAACCACAATTTGGTAATGGTAAAGGGGCTAGAAATTGGTAAGAACTCAGAGAAATCTGGAAATGTGCCTCATGCCTTAACACATGGCAAAATAAAACTGGTACAAACTTTGAAACTTCCATCACCCTGGCTAGTTTTCCCAGAGTTGGAAGCTACCAGGGCAGGAAAGTAAACACTGATAATCCTAAACTACTTGAGGAAAAACAAGAATAGAAAAGCATTTGAGGGCAGGAGAGGTGGTCTGGCAGTTAAGACGCTCTTCCAGAGGTCCTGAGTTCAATTCCCAGCAACCACATGGTGGCTCACAATCATCCGTAATGGGTTCCAATACCCTCCTCTGGTGTGTCTGAAGACAGCTACAGTATACTCACATATATAAAATAAATACATCTTGTGAAAAAAATAGAAAAGATAATCCAAATCTATGAACTGAAGGCTACAGTAATGACTGGACTGGCAGAACATGCTTAGTGGTGCAATTGTGCCATAAATATTGTAGAAATAAATGACCACATTGTGATTGGACTTAATGTATACGACAGATGAACCCAATACCTGGCAGTATTGGTCTAAGAACCTATGGATACATAGGTCCTATGCTCTACGGGAGAGGTTACAACTGTTATGCTGCTATATGGACACCGTATTCGACTCTTAATAGTCTTTTGTTATAGATATAGATCAATGTACCTCTCCCATGTCATCTGAGAAACTTCTTCTCACAAAAGATGGTGACTTATAGTAGGACCTGCAACTGGTCAAAATATACAAAATGAAAGACTAAAGAGTCCTCATCCCTAAAGGATCAAGTACCCCACCCTTAAAGCTCAGTGACCATTGCAGAAGAGTATTTAGAAAGAGTATACAACAGAGAGTCAGTGGATGACTACCAGGAAACATTATATTATGGTCACAGCAAAGAAGCTACACATATGAACTCACAGTGATTGGGCAAAGATGTCGAAACCTGTGCAAGTCCAAGTCAGACCAAAGTGCACAGTGGAGAAGAGAGTTGGGTACCCAATACAATCACTAGCCACAGAGCTATTGATAAATTTTGCTGCCGGGAAAGAGTTTTTTTTTTTTTTCTGAGAGTTTCGCTCTTGATAATTCAACCACTCTCTATTAGGAGACCACAGGTCCTCAAATGCTTGAGCAACATAAATTTGGTCTTGAAGAATTTCTTGAAGATTACACAAAATTGGGTAAGGAACGGCAGTAGATCTGAAGAGTTCGGAGATAAAGGCTATTATTAACAAATAATTGAGAAAAATAGCAAAAAACTAATAAAAATTCATAAAAAGCAAGCAAGCAACTAATTCAGAAAAACGGTTAATGGCAGTGTATGCTTATACAGAATGTATCTTCATACAGTGGTCATTAAATTATGTTTAAAATTTATTTTAATCAGAAAATGCTCATGATATATTAAAATAAAAAGCACAAAACTGTATGTCATAGAAAGTAGCATTTCCAGAATACATCAGCTAAACTGGTCAAAAATGGGAAAGAAAGAAAGAAAGAAAGAAAGAAAGAAAGAAAGAAAGAAAGAAAGAAAGAAAGAAAGAAAGAAAGGAAGGAAGGAAGGAAGGAGAGAGACAGAAAGAGAAAGAAGGAAGGAAGGAAAGAAAGAAAGAAAGAAAGAAAGAAAGAAAGAAAGAAAGAAAGAAAGAAAGAAAGAAAGGAACTAAAAGTCAAGGATCAAGGGAGTACATAAGGCATAGACAGGGTTGTAAAGGTAATTATTTCTCTAGTTTTAGCTCTGGTATGGATTTTCCATGGGATGTGCATGGCGAACAAATCCATAAAAATCTATTTCATAGAGAGAGTCTAATGCGAAGCTCCACAGCTTCTAACTATTCACAAAAACTATAAATAAATTCACCAAGATGCACAGACTTTGGATCTGGATTATTTTGCTGGGTGATATTTTTTAGTTGCTAGTTCTTTATAATAAACTTTAAACTATTTTTTTAAAGATGAGTCTGTGAACGGTGCTGGAGAAGGATGGTTCTGAGGTTAAGAGCACCTTTTCCTCCTGCTGAGGACCCAGGCTCACTTTCTAGCACCCACTTGGCAGCTCACAACCATCTGCAACTTCAGCCCCAAAAGATCTGATGCCTTCTTTTAGTTTCTTTGAGCCCCAGGCGTATACCTGGAGAACAGAACACATGTTCAGATAAAATACATGCAACCTAAAACAACTGAAATCTAAGAAGGTCCATTTGGAAACATACAACAATTGTACTTTTATTCAAGCAAATGCATGAAATTCAGAACAGTGGCATGTGGTGGAACACCCAACTTCACAACTCTCTCCTTTGATCCTCTACTGGAGCCATTGCAACCTCTTTGCTTCCCTGGAGTTCTTGAAGAAAAATTGCAATAGTTTTCTTTACTTATAAGCATTATACACCATTAATCCTATCTTCCCCTTAAAAAGCTTGCACACATAAAATCTCTATTATATGTATATATTCATTGAGCTTTCTTCATAGCTCTCATGCCTTATTTCTACCTTCTTAGCTGGTTCCTGTTTATTTAACTGTCATCCTGTTCTAGAATGGAACGTTTCAGTCCTCAGCTTCTTTGGTAGTAAAGATATTACATAGGATTTCTTTTTTTTCTCTTTACATCACTTACTTTTTCAAACTCCGGATCCTTACTAAATACCTCTGGCTAATTTTGTGGAAACAAGGTCTATTTTCTTACCTATGTCCAAAAATAGATAGATAGATAGATAGATAGATAGATAGATAGATAGATAGATAGATAGGCAGATAGATAGATGATAGATAGATAGATAGATAGATAGGCAGATAGATAGATGATAGATAGATAGATAGATAGATAGGCAGATAGATAGATGATAGATAGATAGATAGATAGGCAGATAGATAGATAGATAGATAGATAGGCAGATAGATAGATGATAGATAGATAGATAGATAGATAGATAGATAGATAGATCAGTCCTATGCAGTCTGGTCTCATGTCCTATGTACCCTGGATCAACTGTAACTACTTTCTTTGTTCTAGATTCGTCATTAAATCTGTGAGGAAAACTCACAGGCTAAGTCTCGAAAATAGCTTTGCAATTTGGCAGTTTTTTATTATCTTTGCTTCCAGTTCAAATTACCATTATTTCTTATTTAGATTCCTGCAACAAACTCCTAACTAAGTGCATCATGCTTGCTTCACTGTCTTCATCCCTTCGTACAAGCTCTTTTCAAAACAGCAACCACAACAGATGCTACAGATTGGATACATTTCCCTTAAAGTTTGTGTATTAAAACATTTGTCTCTGGCCCTTGTCATGGCAATATTGGTATATAATGGAAGCTTTAGATGGCAGAGTTTAGTGAAGCTTTTTGGGTCCTTAGAGGACGTGCCCTTGAAGAGTATAGTGGCTTTCTTACTTTACTTGTTTCTTTTGTTTTAACTTCCTAACCATGACAAATATCTCCCCCACTATGAACCGCTGCTGTGATAGAGTGTCTGTATCAAAACAACAGCATCATAAGCTGATCATGGAATAATAGCATCACAAGTAGAAGCAAAATAACCCTTCTTTAAAAGTTGATTGTTTCAGGTATCCCTTAAAAGATCAGAAAGCTGAGAAAAGTTGTCACCACATTACTCATTTTCTCAGAATTCTCCAACAATGTTCCATAAGTTACATAGTCTGAAGTTATGGAGAACTTGCAGCATGACCCCATCTCCTATCACATTTTGTCCCCTTGGGTTGTAGCTATTATAACAGCTAACTTGGCCTTGGTTAAAAAGTTGGCAAGGGCACAACTATTTTAAAACATGGTTGCTCCCTCATCCTTAGTAACTATACATTTAGAATATACATTTAGTTCATCCCTTCATTTAATACAAGTTAAAATGGATTTGTGATTTTTTTAAACCCTTGACATTGGCTGGATATAATTTCCATTTTGTGAAATGAGGAAGAGCAAAAATGAACAGGTTTGAGATAAATTCAATTGTTCACTGATTCAGTTATAGAGGTGTTCAAAAGATGTCCCAGACAGAAGGCCTTACAGTTTCAGTGACTATTTCCTGATCATTGTACTTAGCCATGTTCCCCAAAGCACACACACACACACACTCACACACCATTTCTCACAACCCTCAGCTCCATCTTACATTCCGCATGTTTAAAGGGTTAGATTATTGTTGTACTCTTTGTATCTGAATATAGTTACAAATGGGGGAAAAAGAGCTGCGCTTTCTTTTCTGCTGCATCTTCAGTGCCTGAAAAGAACCAAGTAGATGAATGATTGAATTCAAGGACATTTTCAGATTTCTAGGTTTTGTGATTGAGTGGAAGATAATTGATTACTGATGATGATGATGTCAAGATAAAGACTGAAAAAATGAAGGAATTTAACATCATTTTGGTTATAAAAAATGAAGCAAAGTGCATGCTAGTCTTTATAAATACCACATTACTTACTTAATTTCAAGAAATAGTTTTGAGAAAGGTATTATCTTGATTAATTTATAATTTACTATTGATTTTACAATCTGTTAAAATGCTGGGAAAACATTTTTATGCCTTTGCTGTAAGGATATATGTCCAAGGGTAAGAAGCCTAACAAAGAAAATAAAATTTATTTTTGAAACCAAAGAGCTTATTTTACATGTATGAATAATATAAAAGCATTTAATATGCCTTTCCCCTCAAAAGACTTCATTTCTCACATATTTGATACTGCTGACTTGTGATCATGGAGAAAATTGAGAGGAAGAGATGAATACAAGTCCCTGTGTGAAAAATGGTCACAAATTCCCCCCAATTTTTCAAGAGCTTTATAGAACTCTGAAGAATAAATGTTCACAATTCCAATATTTTAAACCTATAAACTCATGTTTACTTTTAAAATGTCAGAGAAGGCATGTCTTCAACATCAGGCAACCTCTATTTAAGTGTAAAGAAGGAAAGCCTGGAGAGATGGCTCAGTGGTGAATGTTCTTGCTATCCAAGTGTAAAGACTAAAGTTTCAATCCTTAGAATTCCCATAAAAGCCAGACATATAGTGCATGTGTGTAATCACAGAAATCCTACAGGGAGATGGAAAGCTGAGGCAGGAAAATCACTAGAAGCTGACAGTAGGCTAGATCTTGTATTACCTAGCCTGGTTGTGTGACATGTGCTAAAGAAAGAAGGGCATCCAAAAGGGAGAGATGGGAGAGAAGAGAGAAAGGGACATGTGACTGAGATGCTGTCTCAAACAATGTGGAATACAAAAACCAAGACCAGAAGCTGTACTCTGACCTATGCACACTTGTTGTTGCAAGAGCACTAACGAATTTGTGTAATTATACAGAGAGTGAGAGAGAGAGAAAGAGAGAGAGAGAGAGAGAGAGAGAGAGAGAGAGAGAGAGAGTCAGAGAAAGAGAGAGACAGTGAGAGATAGAAATAGAAAGATAGAGACACAGAAGCACAAAGACAGACACAGATAGAAAATGAAGCCAGAGATACAGAGATTTTCAGTTCTTTGACCACCAATAGAATATTAGTAATGTTTTCTTGAAGGTGCAATTATTTTGTCTCTATTTTGCACTTTTCTTTTTATTCAGACATATTAACAGACACTACAACAGTAGTTCCAATATTTTGGAGGAAGCGTATGGAGTACGAAAAATCATGTCCTAATAACCTTCTGCAAAGATGACATTTAAATACTACTTTTAAAGTGAAAGTGTGTGAATATACATGAATATGTGCACACAAGGGAAACTTTAAGAGATATAGTTAAAAGAATTTCCATTTTTTAGATGGTCAAAGAAAATCATGATCCCCTTGATTTTATACTTGGTCTTAATAAACTGTTATTTGTGGCTTAGTGAAGCAAATGAACTCTTCATTACTGATGGGGATAATTAGAGGAAAAGAGCTTCAGACTCAAAGACTCAAATTTTTAATGCAGTCTTTTATCAAAGCAGTCACTCCACTTCGTCTTGACAGTTAGCAGCATATGATCTGGTAAACAAATACTTTCACACGGAACAAAAGTGCTATTAAAGGCCAAAACTGTCAACACAAATTCCATTCTTACAAGTGAAAAAAACACATAAACTGTTGATCACCTCTGGTTGTCTTAACTAGCATGGAGGTTGTCATGGAAACATTTCTGCGAAGTTCACAGTGATGAAACACAAACACTTCCAATCTAATTGCTATTAGGTTTAGCATACCAGAGTTTATTTATGCTCAGTGTGCACTGTGATAAAATGCAGCCGAAATAAAACTTATAATAATCCAACATAACAAAGCCAACATTCCCCTTTTGAAAAGTAAATGAAAATGAAACACAATAGCAGTTTTTTTCAAAATCTCATAATGCCCTAATATTCTCAAATACCTATTCTGATACTTTTGTACTCATAGTGCATGAGTTTTGAAACGATTTTTGTACATTTACTTACATGAGAATTTTAAAAAACACACTTTATCCATTAAACACAAGACACAAAAATATTAAAATTCAAGTCTCAGCAGAAGTTGAGACTCCCTTATTCTGTTTTTCTGGAAATGTTATCCGCTATCAACAATTACCAAAGAATTGCATCTAATTCTATGAAGACAAAATGTTGTGAACAGTTTGTCCAAAATCTTCTGTTTTCCCTGTGACAGAGGACCTTAAAACCTATTCTGAAGAAAAGCTAACATTGCTGACGTGTGTATAAAATAATATGCTTGTGGAATCCCAGTAAATAAATATTTTACTCAATATTCTAATATAAAATATGTCTTTCTAGTCTATATGAAATTATTTACCTTTAAAAATGTTTTGCAAAGTGATATTATTTTAAGTACATGAGTGTTTGGCCTATGAATGCCTATGAATCATAACATGAAATGCCTTCAGAGGCCAGAAACCTGTTTCAGATACTCTGGAACTAGTAATTATAAATGCTTATGAGCTGTTATGTACAGTCTTGAAATTTATTCTGGTTATTCCAGAATATTTAATGTTCCTAACCATTGAACCTTCTCTTTCCAGCCTCCTATTATAAAATTTTAACTTTGACTAATATATCTGATTTTCCCTTAATTTTCTTTTGCTACATGCCAATGAAACATAAAACATAATTCAAAATTAGAAAATATTGGTTTTTATGATTATTATTATTATTATTGAGGCTGACAAAATAGTTCAGAGGTTAAAGTACCAAGCATGTGACAAGTTGAATTCAACCCTGAGATACTGCCTTGGTAGACGAATAGAGCTGCCCTTCAAGGATACCTCTCTGACCTCCATGCATATGCTCTGGCATGGGTACACACACAGTAAATATATTTTTTTAAAAAAAGAATTATAAACCATCTAACATGTTCTCACAAGTATGATAACTACTAGGTAGAAAAAGAAGAACATGCTAGATTCTCTGTGGCCAAGTTTAAATTCTAGTTGATAAAAGGAAGCAGTGTTTTATAAAGAAATTATTAAAAGACAGAGAAAAGTACAGGTACAATTTAATTAGGAAATTCAGCCTGAATAATACTGGTACTCCACAATAAAAAAGGGTAGAGATGAATCTCTTCCAAAAATTTACAGAAAAAGCGAGATGACATAATTTTGGCGCTATTTCAAGTTAAAGGATTCATGTTTGAAATCGTCCCACAAACACAAATCTCTGAGTACTGAAAATGCAATTTTGTCATATTTTCCTGAGATCACATTTTTTTCTTTAAATTTCAAGCTACTAGCTAGTCAAAATAAGACACAGCATATGTCAGTGACTCAGGGTTGAACAGATGCTAACTCACTCTCTGTGTGTGATATGATCACTGTATCCAGCAGCAAGTGTCTGTGATTGGGGAGGTGCGCAAAGCAGACAAGTCTGCGCGCAGCGTATCTGCGAGTTCCCACAATGGCAAGCCACACAAACTACATAACAATATTAAACTTCCTCGCTAATTCTTAAATATAGGGCTTTCAGCTAAAACTCTTAATCTGAAGGCTGTGATTTCCCCTAAATATTTGTGTCAACTTTGAGAAGTCTTTTTTCCCCTCCCCTGTATGGTTCAGTTAAAATTTCTAAGATGAGTCAGAGAGTTCAAGCCCTTCCTGCTCTCTGATTGAATTACTGTACATCCTTCTTTGTCTTCTCATTCCAGAAACAAACAAACAAAAAATAACAACAACAACACATTACTGATGTCCTCGACATAATCTGGTAAAACGAAGGCATCCTGGCAGCCAGAGATCCAGGGTATTTACAGAAAAAGAGGCACAAAGGAGACTTGTTTGGGATCTCACTAAACGTACACAGGATTTGAGGGAGGAAAGGGACTTCGAAGAAAGAAGACGCACTAGAGAATATGTGCAGAGTGCCAAAATGTGTTGAAAATATGATGCTGCACTTTGGTGTTAAAAACCCTTTGTCTGCTCAGAGCGCTTTTAACCAGGTTTTCATCATCAATGGGAATTTATTATATTTTCTAAGACGATGTTTAATTATGTGTACTTATGTGGTCTGCCTGTTGGTTTGTGCACTCAGTGCAGTTGCTCGCAGAAGCCGGGGATGTCTCATTTGCTAGACCGGGGATTACAGCCTATTGTTAACCACCGGCTTAGGTGCTGGGAACAGAACTCAAGTCTTCTAGACAGCGGGGCTCTACCAGCCTCAGTGAGCATTTACTTAAATTTGAATTGTTTCAAGTATTACAAAAAATATATTTGCATAGTCATGTTCAAATTAAATTAAAATAGACATGCACAAGTCTTCTGGATATAAGAAATGAAATATACTTAACCATACAAAATTAAATACTTTAAAAGAGTTTCATACATGAATATTGTGTCTGAATCACTCCCATGTCTTCCACTCCCCATTCTAACTCATCCTGTGTCTCCCACTATTCCTTGCAAGAGTTTTCTTAATTATTAGAGTTACACACACACACACACACACACACACACACACTCACCATCATGATTTCATTTAGTGTTGCTGACATATACACATTTAGAATAATCACTTGGGATTAGATAGTGTATCTGAAGCTGGTTTTTGGAGAAAGTAGATTCCCCTCTTAGCCTTTTGCTATAGCTTTTCATCTATGTGAAATTTCCCCTACACATGCTGGCATGACAACTCATGTTTTCTTTATCTCATTCTTCTTTAAGCAATTGTGTTTTTGAGAATTGATGGGTAAAACTTCCATGTTGTGCCTAGAAGATGCCATATGAAACCGGGGTTCCTGGTTCTCTGACCTTTACAATATTTCTGCCTCTCTCTAGAGATCTTCCCAAAACCATATATAGAGGTTGTTATGCAGCTATACTAATTAGTGCTCTGAACTCCAGAGCCATTTATCCTCTGCATTTTTGATTAGTTGTGGATCTCTGTAAAAGCTAAATCTACATTTATCTGGCTGAGCTGCTGTACAAGTAAATGACCCCACTAAGCCTGGTAGGGTACGGACTGTGTGAATGGGCAGGGGACTTGGTTTCTAAACAGACTTGATTTGATGTATAGATTGTGTGAACTGAGGTAGGACTGAGAGCATTTGAGGCTCTCCATGAACTTCCTTAATTCAACATTATGAACATTTGGAATCTAAACTTATGAAGGAGAAATACATTTTCCTACCTAAATAGAAAATATTTCTAAATAAATGTCCTAATCAAATATTCATTTTTAAAAAGATGAGTGATATAAAAAAACCTAATAAGTAGAGAAAATTTCTTAAAATATAAAATTAAGTTTAATATACTAGTAGTTGATACTAGAATGAGAAGTGGAAATTTGAAGTCTAGTTGTCTGCTACATGCTATATTAAATTGCATCTTTGTGCTAATACTGAATCAAATTTTCCCCAGTTGATTATTCAGAATAACATGAGAGAAAACCATCCACAACAAGTTAGAGGATATCCTTGAGGCCTGGAAGAATAGAAATTATTATAGGAGTATCCTTACAGTTTGACAAGTTTAGAAAAGAATGAAAATAAGAGGGTTTACTGCCTGAAGTCTCTGGTCACCAGTCAACACAACTTCATCATTTAACTGTGAGGCAGGTCCTGTGCACACTATGTGTATGTACGTATTCTATGCCTAGAAGGTTATCTTATTGTTATGGTACTAACAAGGTATTTATTAAGAAATATGCTTATGTTATTTCCATATCAATGTTTTATTTACCTAGTGTTATGCACATAAATATAGGAGATGTGATATAGCAAATAAAAAATGGAATACTTTGGGAAGGATGAAACAAAAAACCTAGGATCTGGAGAAATAGCTCAGCAGTTAAGAGCACTTGGTACTTATCCAGAAGACTGGAGTTCAGTTCCTGGTATTCATGTCAATGGCTCACAATCCCCTGTAACTCCAGGTTCATTGGATTCCAACACTGTCACTCAAACAAGTGGCACACACACACACACACACACATATACACGCATGCACAGGAGCCCATATATACATACATGTGTGTATGGATCTACCTTTGTTAGTATGGTGTAACCTGACAAAGACATGTGTGTGCACACATTCAACAATTGCAATTATTGTGGACCTGATGGATTTGTTTGACATTAAGTATAAAATGTCTGAGGAGAGGAGGCTGACTCCATTAAGGTGGAGTAAGGTTATTCCCAACAGGACTAGACAGCCCTATACTCACAGAAACACTTCTGCGCATGATACATTGTATGCACATGCGATTGCACATTTCACTGTTTATATAAATAACCCTGGGTGATATTTATATAGTATTTGAAACTGAGATCAAGTCCCATCTTTACTCCATTTTTAATCTCAAATCCAAATTACAATACACTTTTTGTGTTTAATCTAGTTAACTAGTACTTAGTCTTTAGAGTTTTATATTTTACATACCTATTCAAATACATACAGATGAAACACTAATTCATTGTAGTATAACTCATTATATTAATTGCATGAAGACGCATTCATGGCTAAAAATCAAATGTCTATTTTATACATCTTCCATAGTGTTCCTCATGTCATAAGAATCACCATTCGTCTGCACTGGCATATCACAAGTTGCGTTGTTACTAGTCTAAGGCTAGTCTAAGGGGTGTTTTCGGCTGTTATGTATCTTGACAAATTAAAAAGTGGGAGAAGGTTGAGGGTAATAGAGCAGCTGGCCTGACTCCTCAAACACAAAGCTCCACACTAGAAGGCTTTCCTATTTACACTGACCTCTAATCCACATCTACCTTTCCATCTACATGGATTTCAGAGAGCTGAAGGACTAGAATCAAGCGATATACAAGACTGATTCATCCCCCATCCTCAGCCATTGGTTGTTCTTAGAAACTTCGAAGCTGGAAACTCTAGATTCCTTTGCTGTCTCCAGTATTTTGCAGTCACATAACACATAGAGAGGTAGTGGAAATACAAGAAATTCATACTACATTATCCCTGCTATTTAAAGGGATTGAGTTATATAATCTAAGTTTACCTTGCTGTTCTCCATATTGATTAGAGGAGAAAACATTCACGTGTTAAAATTAACAATACAATGTGGCCATGGGCAACTATAGTGATTCACCTATTTAGCATGCACTAGTTCATGGGCTAATTTCTAACAAATAATGACAATAATAACTTAAAACATAACAATTGACTATAAAATTTGAAGTAAATATGAAATTCATTCCTTTTTTTATCAATTCATTTGATAAATCTTTCATTAAATACCAAATATAAGGCAATGTGGTAGATAAGAAAGAAAATCCAGAGGCATGCCCACTTATTTACAGATGTACACAGCAAAAATCCATGTGTATTACTCAGTAGGAACATCAATGTTTTTTTTTTTTGTTATCTCATCTTTAAAACCAGCAATCTATGAGGTCTATAGATTTCTGGTCATAAGCAATAAATTATTGTGATATTCACTGTATTTTTAAAGATTATGTACTACTGTTCTGACTGTGTACATGTCTCTGCACAATATATATTCAGAGCCTGTGAAGAGCAGACAAGGAATGAAGACTTCCCCTAACTGGAGTTAATATAGGTGGCTGTTAGCCTCCATGTAGGTGCTATGGATCAAACCAGGTCTCTAGAAAGAGCAGCCAGTGCTCTTGACTGCTGAGCTGTCTCTCCGATCAGTAATCACTGTATTTCACAGACACTTAACATGCCAGATCAAGTTGAAAATGAGAGGGGAATGAAAGTTTGAAAGAAAGGGAGTAGATTGAGTAAAGAGTGGAGGAGACAGTGGAAAAGGACGAACAAATTAGATAAATAATTATTCTATTTTGTAATTTCCTTCAACAATCCAACCATACACTTAAAACTGCCTCTTGATTGCATGCCCAGACTTTGAAGAAATGTAGGATAAGCCTAGGCCCTGGCCAAAACTACCTCAGTGTTTACTGGAAAGCAGGTCTTTATCAATAAACTAAGTTCTAGTATAAAACACATTAAAATCTTTTAGACTTTTGGAAGCTCAGAGAAAGGCATCAAAGCCAATGGAAGCAAATGACCAATAAGTATTTAGATAGTACATGGAATTGTGGGAATCCTGGGTACCCACTCAGAAAAAAAGAATTTATATTTTAAAACAAAACTGAGGAATGATTTTAAATGATTCTTAAACTTCTGAGTAAAACAATCGTCACCATCTTTGGACAACTTGTATATTTCTACTACTACTTTTAAAAGCTAATATGTTCTTGAAAATCATTCAAGGGAGAACAATCTAGCCTTATCTTGATGGATGTACTAAATATCACAATTATATCTGCAAATATGCTGCAAATATGCTATATCCCAAAAACTATGCTGACTCTGGCCACATGATGCACATTTTTACATTTTTTGTACATTTTTACAGAGAAATCTCACAGTCACTGTAGCCAAAACACACAAGACGAGATTAAAATACAAGAGAAAGACACAAAAGGACAATCAAATCCAACATGCTTTTGACAAATCACCTGCTAGGCACGCATGCTATTTGGTAAATCATCCCATAGTTCCATGCAAAAGACTTCATCTTGTCATAAAGTTCATTCATGTATGTGAATTCCCCGAGAGTATGGGATTCTGCAGTAACTTAATATAATGTCAAAATAAGCTTAGTAAGAAAATGTGGTGTGTAGTGTCAAACTTAAGTGAGTTAGTTTTTTATTTTTTTAAACATGCCTTCCAAACATTCATGAACTTTAAAAGAAGCATAAAACCTTTAGCAAACTTTTTATTCCATGTTATATATTTTCTTGGTATACAAATCTAAGAAAAGTGACAAATTTGCCCCGTATGTCACGGTAGAAATGTGTAGAAATGTGTAATTTACAAGTGGTCACTGGGAAATGGATCATGTTAAAAAGAAAAATTTACTAATATATTATGAAAGACTGTAAGTAAATCTGTAATAAAAATTTTCTAAATATAGATTATTAAATAAGAGACTAACTTAGGAAAGCTTTTCTTTACAGAAATTTTCAATTTAATTTGCCTTAAATTAACATTTTTATTTATATGTAATATAAGTAGCTGCCCACACAGATAACAAACTCACAAAAATATCTTTCTTTAAACTAAATTTCTAGTGACATGTTAATTTTTTCTTATTGTTAGCTATGCCTTGTCCTCATTCAATATCGGTTATCAAATTGAAAGTAGATTAAGAATAGGTAAATAAATTTTTAAAATGCAAGAATTTACAAGTCACACTTGTATAAATTGTACACTGTTAAAATGACATGCAAACAAGTAACTCTGTATCCATGTATAACTTATGAACCCGA
Organism: Grammomys surdaster; assembly: GCF_004785775.1. Lineage (NCBI taxonomy): Eukaryota > Metazoa > Chordata > Mammalia > Rodentia > Muridae > Grammomys > Grammomys surdaster. The sequence goes on along the minus strand of NW_021620899.1, from coordinate 6,381,601 downwards.
TGCTACACCTTAGAAATTCTGTGTATTCAAATGTTACCTGAATACAGCATCCAGAGGTCTCAGATCTATGAAGCTTTCATCTGATCCATCAGCTTAGAAAATGTTTATAAAAAATTTTTTAAAATGCAGTATAAACATTTCAGCCCTGAACCTTCTTTCTAGGCCTTTGAAAGTTCACTTTCAAGTGCAGTGCCTTGCAGTCCACTGAGAATATCTGTGGAAAGCCCCAAAGATAGGTAAAACAGAATTTCTGACTCGGGAAATAAAGATCAGCTGAACAGGATTCCCATATGGCAGTCCAGATCAATGGGAAAGCGGGATCAGGAATTTACAGTATCTATCCTACACAGTAGAGCATGAAAGTTGTATTTCATTATTTCATTTCTGGCAATGAAAATCCCAGTGGCAGAGGTGGGAGGGAAGACTATAAGACACAGCTATACTTTACTTTAGGTGGAATTAATACTGCTATTTTTTTAAAGCATTAATTAACTTTTCCACTAAAAAATTACCCTACATTAAAAACAAAACAGTTATGAAAAATGAGAAATACTTAAACAAAATTATGACAGAAATTTCTAGTATTTTGTTTTCTGATGAAAAAGTCAGTACATACTAAATACCGAGAGAAAGAGAGAGAGAGAGAGAGAGAGAGAGAGAGAGAGAGAGAGAGAGAGAGATTGAGAGATCACAAACAAATGTTTGAATGCTTAAACACAATTGCAATGCTATCAGCTCTGATGTGCTAAGTAATACAACAGGTTCAAATTGTCACTGAAAGACCTCTATGAAGGCATTCCCCTCCTTACAGTGGCACTCCTTATGGGTGATGAAGTTTTATTTTCCTCATGTATAACTATGTAACCTCAATCCATTAGTTTTCTAACTTCTCAGAGGACACAAATTACACATTCTACATTAATTTGTTTTAATATATTGTACAGTATCACACACCTACAAGCATCACATTAACCACTCAGGTTTCACTACAATCTTCTTTGGCAGGATGCTGGTTCTACAGCACAGTGCTACAGATACAATGTATACCAATATGTGATATCCAGAAACTCTTTTCTCTTATTTTAAGTATTACTACAAAGTACAAAACACACAGTAGCTTGTAACAATAGCAAATTACTTCCCACACTGCTCTACTCTGGGTCTCAGGGATTAATATATAACACAATAAAGATCTGGTAAGGTCCCTTCCTGATCATATCCTCACATGACAGAGAGATGGAAAAGATTTCTAAACACTTTAAAAAAATAAAGACAAAATTCCATTCGTGACTTTACTAGATGTCTAAAGCCTCATTCAGGAATGCCATTATATTAGGGATTCGGGTTTCAACACAAGAATTTCAGAAGGAAATGGACATTGAGCCCATACATCTGCTTCTCAGCTTGATCATACAAGGAGAAAAATAAATAAGAAACAAAACAACAAAATCCCTCACTCCCTACTTCTCTGTAGCATGCCAAGGATATGTAAAATCTAGGACCTTCTGGTATCCTTTATGTCTTCTTTCTATCCTTAAATGTGTCATCAAATTCTATTAAATTTTTTTAGCAGTTTAAGGATCCACATTTTAAGTCAATTTGTAATATTGAAACTCTGGTCATTCTCTTATCAACTCTGAAACTTCAAAAGAGTTAAACTATGCTCCTCTTGATTTTCTTTCCTCATCTCTGAGTTGGAAATAACAATAGAATACTTCTCTCTAGGCTACTATAAGGATTAAGTTAACCCCAGTACATAAAAACCTAGAAGAGCAGTCAGAACAAAACCATATGAAAAGAATGTTACCCACTCTCAGCCTCACTGATACTTTTTAACATATTATCTATTTTATTTATTATTATTTTATTTATTCACTTTACAGCCCACTCACTGACCTCCCAGAATCCTATCCCCATCCCCCTCCACTTCTCCTCTGAGTGGTTTCACCCCCACCTGAGGAGTATCCCCCCTACCATGCTCATTAAGTTTCTGCAAGTTAGGCACATCCTCTCCCACTGAGGTCAGACAAGGTAGCCCAGCTAGAAGAACATATTCCACATACAGGCAACAGCTTTTGGGATAGGCTCTGCTTCAGGTGTTCCAAACCCACATGAAGGTAAAGCTGTGCTTCTGGTCCATATGTGCTGGGAGTATGAACAGCCCTTCCATCCTCACATTCTCTTCTCATCCACACTCATCTCCATGAGATTCTGCAGTGGACCAAAAACCGATGAGACCAGCAAAAGATGAAATAAGATTTCTGAAACTACAAGTCAGAAATGTGTCTTTGATCATTATCAGTTCCTTATTTCCAGGTGTGTCATAGACAGAACCCTGAGTAGCACAAGCCCAATGACTCACAACAGATCAGATGATAGCCTAATGATAAAACAAGCATGACTACTATCTCTACCCACTTGTTTTGTGGCTCTGTCCAACTGAAGGTACACCGCATCCAATCACTTGTCACATACTCCATCTCCATTAGAATAGTCAGTATATTACAGTAATGGTCTAAATTTTGTTAACGGCTGCTAGATTAAAAACTGTTTGTACATATATAAATATACACAGGCACATAAATGCATATAATAAACATTAAAGTAAAAGGAGATAATAACGAGTTCTTCTCTGTGAAGGCCCAGTTCCTTATATTCTTCTCATTTTGAGGGATATGTTTTGATCTCTAAATCTTGGAAAAACTTCAGTGTGGAGAAATAACCCACTCACCCATGTATCTTCTACACAGAAGGTCAAGTGGTATGTAAGACCTTAGGTCTTTAGCCACCACAAAATTTTATGGCACATAATCAGGAGTCTTACACTTAAAATCACTGAATGTCATTTTGATAGATTAAAGGAAGTTTGTAGTTAGTTAAAGGCTACATGAATTTTTACGAAATTTACAGAACTACAAATAAATTTACATTTATCAATATTACATTTATTCCTGTGAGTTTTCATGTATTCTAGCCTGTCAAGATCATTCAAAGCTCTATTCTGACTTACTGAAAAAAAAGGTAGTCAAAAATTCTAGGCTAAACTATAACCAGTCATTGACTATACCTGTTTATTCTTAGCTCTATCACGCATTTTTTCTATCACTATTTGGAAAAAATGATTAATAGTCTCCATTTAAAAATCATACTTTAAAGGTGGCAAACTTTATCTAGAAAAAGAAATTATGGGTAAGGAATGTATGCCTGGCATAAATTCTCTATTAATTCATTTTTAATCCAGAATAAGAGTGTTTTAGAGAAGAATTTGTTTCTTTTTGTCATTCTTGTTTACAAATATTCCAGAATATCCAACTATGGTGGGTCTATGGAATAGTAAATGAAGGTAACGTAAGAAGAGATATTAGAAATGCATTAAATTCATCTGCCTAAATCCATGTGTTAGTATTCTATCTCCCCATTGCTATTGCATTAGGAGGTGGGGATTCTGGATGGTGGTTAGGATTTGATAAGGCCAGGAGTTATCCTGATTCCTCTGCTCCGTTTTCTTTACATAAAGATATAGGTAAGATTCCACAAGCCAAAAGAACCTCAAGACACAGTCATGCTCTCTGATCTTTATTACCCAGCTTCCAAATGCAAGAGAAATTCATGCCTATGAGAGAAACGTCTTTTAGTGTATGGAAATTAGCTATAATAGCCCATGTAAAAATTCTTGATAATCAAATGCCATGGTTTTAATCTCAGTTAAGCTAATGAATCTTGATTTAAATAGATCACCAGAGCTTCTGATTCTATAACTGTAAGATCAGAAGTTAAGTAGTAATACTTAGAAGCCCTGTCAATTATCACAATTGCTATATAATTGTAAAATACAAGACAGAAAGTATTTGTCTGTCCTACATTGCTTTCTATTGCTATGATAAAATATCATAGCTATAAGCAACATGAGTAAGAAAGGATTTATTTGGCTTACACTTCCAGATCATAGTCCATCAAGAAGCAAAGTCAGGAAGACACCTCAGGTAGGACCCGAAGTATAGAACATGGAGGACAGCTGCTTTCTTGACCCCATGGCTTACTCATATCTTTGTTTGTTTGTTTGTTTGTTTGTTTACAACCCACATCTATCTTCCCTGGAGTGGCACATCAGTCAGTCATCAGTGTCCCACCAGCAACCCCATAGCACAAGTTCATGAAGGTAATTCCTCAATTGAGATTCACTCTTCGCAGATGTGTCTAGGTTTGTGTCCAGCTTATAAGAACTGCACACACATACACACACAAACACAAACACACACACACACACACACAAACACACACACAGAGACACACACATACATATTTTAAGCTGACATGGCATATAAATTTGTGATAATAAATTACATAGAAGCATAGGGCAATTCACCCAAAGTTTGTTAACTTGGCAAAAATTTCTGTCATGAGAGCGTAATATTATTTTTAACAGGTCACATCAGAGGATGCGTTATTCAGTTGTAGGCTCTTCCAGGTAACTCTTTTGAAACATTCTAGGTATGTATTATTAAATTGATTCAAAATGTGAAAATTGTAAAAGGACCTGTCTCTAATGAAGGTATTCTCTCAGAGAACATATGTCTCCAATCAGGTGATCTCCAAAAGATCCCTTAGCCTGTGACTTGAGATTTATAATGTATTCTATTCTATATGGACAAGTGTGAGTGTTACTGAGAAAGAGGGGACAATTAGTCCCGGGCTTCCGGTGATGGCTCTTTTGCAGAACAATCCTTTCCCACACTTCTTGCTTCAGCTCATATCTTGTTTCTTCTATGATAAATTTTAAAAGTAATTAGCTATATATTTAAATCTAATACACTTTTAATATCTCATTAAATATTATACTTCCTTATACAATCTTCATATTTTAAAGTTTCCTATTGTCAGCTAACTTTTCTGTAACTAGTTTTTATTGTGTTAATTGCTCTTGTAGCTATATTCTTAAAGTACTTATCGCTATCACATTAAATGTCATAAATATCTGCTATCACTGAGTACAATATCTAATTCTAACACTGTTTTAATCTCACCCTATTCTCTCTTTATTACATTAGGATTTTGGGTGTTTTATTACTTTTCTTCTTGATGACTATTAAGAACACGCTCAGAGAAAGTCTAAAAGTAGAGAGTAACATTACTATTTATTATATATGTGTGTGTGTGTGTGTGTGTGTGTGTGTGTGTGTGTGTGTGTGTGTGTATTTAAAAAAAGGATGACAATTTTCTTTCCTCAAACTGTTTTTCAAGCCACTCTGGTGTCTATGATATCTTGTACCCTAGTCATTGCTGTTCTGAAAAATCAAGTTGGTATAAGTGGGAAAGATAGGATCTACAGATGAATTCTCTTCAGCTGTCTCTAGGATTCACAATACTAGATATTCCCAAAGGGTATCACATGATAACATTTCATTGTTCATGCTTCATATGAGCCACTTTCAATATGAGCATGTTAAATACCATAATCTTAAAAATTATGTAAAGTACGCATTTTAGAGCACACACACACACACACACATACATATACACATAACTTCTTCATACAACAATCAGAAGTGCTTGACTTAGAGGTGTTGTCTTCATTGACAACATCTTAAAACTTATTCTTGTAAAAAGCAGAGTATTTCTAGATAATTCATTTCTTAATTCAGCCATCTATTTAATAAAAACTTGTTTAATTCCTGTCATATGCAAACTGAGAAGTTAGATACTTTGTCCAGATTCAAGGGAAAAATATCTCTTCTTTTGTGAGCTGATATTTAGCTAAAGCATGGAAGCAGACAAAATTAATCAATAGCCATAACAAATGTGTTGCTATGATCATTAAGTAGGACAGGACACAGAGGTTATTAGAGCTTACAGATTAGGTGAGGTTTGAAAAGATGTTCATAAGGAATCCATGTTTGAATGAAGGGACAAAGGAAGAGTAAAGAAGCAGACCAGAAGGATCGTATATTCTCCACAATGAGCAAAGAAAAAGCTCCATGTAGCCTATGAGTCTAAACAAAGGTCACTATTTAAGTGGATAAACACAGAATGATGAAGATGAAGGGAGAAACAGAAGAAAAGAACATGTATTGTACAACTTTGAAGGTCATGTTAAGAAATCTAGTTTTCATAACTAACTGTGGAATGAATGCAATTGCTAGCTGCTGGGAGATGAAGGCAGTTTCTTTAATTGTATAATACCAATAAATTGAACACATTCAAATATAAGAGCACATGTCTAGAGTATTTGGCCAGCGCAGACTTGTCTTGAATGCGTTTGTTAAAAAAGAAAAGAAAAGAAAGGAAAAGAAGAGAAAGAAAGGGAAACAAATGCGAATGGGCAGAGAAGGAAGGAAGACTACAAAGTGGAAAAAGTAAAGTATAGTCTTTTCCCGCCCCAAAATGGCAGCCATTACAAAGAGGAGGATGACATGGAATCGAGTATTGTGTGGCCTGCACTTTAGCTGCAATGTTAGAGAACATCCTAGTGAGGCTTTAAGTGTGCTTGAGACATTCATTCACCAGGTTCACAATGCAGCTGGTGCATTCCAGAAGACACTGATGCGACAAACACACAGGCACATACAGACGGTACACATGCAAATGCACATGTGAGCATACACATGCGCACACACACACACACTCACACACATACACACACACACACAGATACAAAATAGACAAAGCCACAGAGAAAACATTCCTTGGAGATGTATTATTTTAGGGACCTACTTCAACAGGCCAAGTAAGAGTTTAGATGCCTACCTATAATGAGACTATGATCTTGAAGATGGAGACAACTAAATGGACAGAGGTAACCTTGAGGATGTTAATTCGACAGTATTTAATGATTAAGAAGAAAAACATACAACAGGAACGAAGTTTATTCTTCATTTTACAGATTTGCATATTTTCAATTGATTAAGAAGGTATTTTTATTGACTATTTGCTATTTCGATGTTTCCATGTTTGCAAACATCTCTTGCAGTTGCACTCTTCATTCAATGATTCTTTAAAGGTGCAAAAGTTTTAGAATACGGCTTCAATAATTTCAAAGAAGCAGACTCACAGTCCATGAAATCTCTGGCATTAGGTTCATTCTGAAAGTTGGTCCTCAATAACTGTACAGAAACCTAGAGCTAGAAAAACAAAATTTGACCTTAGGAAAAAAAAAGTAACATTTTATACACAAACCAGAAACTCCATGAAGAAATTAGATCCTGGAAGAGATGGGCTTGGTGCACTGTAGGAAAAAAATCCATTTGCAGACAGTGCAGAAAGCAGGGGTTATAAACAAAAAACTAGAGACATTGTTTCAAAAGACAAAATTCAAGCTGCAGAAATTAATTAGTTCAAATATGTCACTATAACAAAGATACAATGACGAGGCCTATATGTCTCAGGCTCTTTCATAATTAACCACATGAAAATGATGGTGCTCCTTTGCACTTTACAAAAACAGATACAGGAGAAACTTGAGAACACCTGTTGCTGAAATGTGGTCAAGAACATAGCCTATTACATTACTCAGCGCTTCCAGGTATGAAATATCTGCCAATCTATTTTCTTCAGTACTGAATCTAAAAAAAAAAAAAAATGAAGCTCATTTTCTCAAGAATAATTCTCATCCTTCCTGTTTCCTTTTTTATCGTTCTGCCAAATCTGTGGGATAAATTCACATGAATGTAGAACAGACAGCTTTATACTGTTCTCATACTGCTTCTTCTTAGAATAGCTTTGCCAATTCATAACTCTAAGTTCTGGGAACAACGTTTAACCCCACACCATTCTTGGGGTTTTATTATTGCTGTTTTAAACATATAGAAATCATTGCAAGTACTACTAATTTCAAATACTATGATTCTGCTGAAGATTTTTACAAGCACTCTGTTCCCTTATATGTTTGCATGAGTGTGTGTACATGTTCGCAGATGCTAACACACATGAATATGTATACAGGCATATATATGTGCACATGCATGATAAAGTCAATCATAATGTTGCTTTTCTTTCTCAATCACTCTCTATTTTAAAAGCAAGGTCTCTTATTGAACCTGAGGCCCAGCAATTGGCTCCAGGGATCCTGTCACGAATTCCGCGGCACAGAGATTACTGGTGCACACTGCCACAATTGTCTTTAACTTTAGTATAATTGCAGGAGATTCAAACCCAGGTCCTTGTCCTTGCACAACAAGCATTTTGCTCACTGACTCATCCTCCTGCCCCAGTTCTTTATTTCCTTTCTTCCGTGTAATAGTTTTATTTTTAACTCTTTTGTTTCCTAACACTATTTCACATTGGATCTTTGTCACTTCTTGCTTTGTCAGCTTTGAACCACACCAATCATTTCTACACGACAAGAGATAACTAGGGTAATTATGTTATCTTCCAAGCTACTAATTCCAGTTATTCCAGGAGTTGTTTCCATAGCTTATAATTCCTACTTCATTTATAATTCTATCTCTGAAGGATTAATCAATATCTAAAAATATATGATAAACCTAAGGAAGTTTCTAAAGCTAATCAAAATGTCTTATGCTATTTTGATTTTACTTTTTTTGTTGGTTGGTTGGTTGGTTGGTTGGTTGGTTGGTTGGTTGGTTGGTTGGCTGGTAGGTTGGTTGGTTTAGGACAATGTAAGTTGAATTAATTGAATACACACACCTGAGACACATGAAGTTTGGGAATCAAGAGTCAAATTAGCAGTGATTTGAGTGGTTAAATCTGCATGTAGCAGTAAAGACCTTCAATTCCTTCAGATGTCCCACAACTATGTTAGGAAATATCCAGAGGATTGCCAAGGTTTTTCTTTACATAATTCTAGTTCTACTGGCTCCTTCCTATTTTGTTTCTCTAGACGTTGGCCACCTGTAGCCAATGGGCTCCGTGGAGCTCAGCAGCATCATAGGGTAGCAACAACATTCATTTCTTGGTCCCTTCACACTCTATTGCTAGTTGTCTAAGTTCCTACTTCAGTTACTTTCATTGCACCTGATATTTCCCATCAAGGATTTCCCCAATTATATTTATGGTAGACCCTTGAATATAATGACTCAGCTAAGAACCATAATTCTGTCATGTCTAATAAGTCTTACACACGCTGAATTAGTGATCACCTTTACTCTCAGTCCTCTTTCCTAGGACCGTAACATCATCTACCTGAAGCTAATATCAGTCCATCTGAGCAGGTCTCCATATCTGCTTGAATACATACTTATCTGTTTTATAGCCCTCTTTGACCATGGAAGGTTCTGTAAACCCAGAACTTCTCTGTTAACTTGAGTAAACCCCAGGAAGATACAATCACCAGGTGGACCCATGAAGAGTAACAGCTCACCTGGAACATACTTAGTGAAGCTCTCTTGGATTTCTCTTGAGCTACCCTCTCTCATTGAAAAACCAATGAAAAGCATTGGCTGTTATGTTGAAACTGTCTGCAACCAGAGGCAAGGTTTCAGATGGCACCTCTTGCAGAAATATTAGCAAAATAACTTCTACAAAAGGAAGACAAAGAAAACATAAAAATAATTTTCTATGTCTAGACAAGTTCCTATATTATTCGTGAAATGTTTAATAGTTGGTGGCTTGAAATAAATACAGACATACTATTTCTTAGAGTTTTGCACTTATCTGACATGCAGTGGACAGTGCCTCTCCTGCTGCAGGGCAAGCATGTATTTATTTTTCAAGGAGACTACATTAGGTTTCTGCACATATTGGCAGCAGTGTCCTTATAAAGGAAGATCCAATGTGTAAGCACTTATCATGCCTCTACTTGTATCATATTCACTTATAGCCCATTGGCCAAAGCAAGTGACATTCCTAAACCAGAGTCACTGTGGGAAGAGACTTCAGCAAGATCTGGGTAAGTGGGGTCTACTGAAAGCTGTTGGTACAGCAGCCTACCATGGTTCTCCAAGCTGGGGCTGCTGCTCATAGCCAAAACCCTTCTAATACTTAGCTCATAATAGTCCTTAACAAAATATCTTTCCTATTTTCCTTCATACTTCATCTTTTAGAAAGTCTGAAGTATTTTTGCAAGTGTTCTAACATCATACTAGTCAACATATCAGTGAATGAATGCTTATGTAGGATTCAAAAGTATTTTAAAATTTAAAATGCACCATATGCCATGGCAAATGCTCGCTACTAAATTCTTAAAGCTCTTATGGAAGGAATAAAACTTCCTTTGAATATAAGTGCAAAAGCCTTTAAACACATCAGGGCGAGCAGTTCCCCCACCAGGAAGAAACGCATCATTCACTATTGATGTCCCTCAGTCAGGCTCTAGAGGCACTTTGGGTCTGTAATCAATATTGAATGGATTATCATACAAAATGTCCAAAATGTCCAAAGCCTTAAACTTAGAAAAATCACTTTCTTCTGGTCTATATGCCCAGTAATCCGAAAGGCAGAATAGACAATGCCAGAAAGTTTGCAGACATCACCCATCCGTAAATGTTAGTGCTAATAACTGCTGAAGACAAGGTGAAGCTCTAACAGATACTTCCATGTTATTTCCCTTTACAGATTGTTACCAGTCTTATGGTGCTCCCTGATGACTGTGTGATGAATTTAACAGTCAAAACAATAATAATGTAGAAGCTTTGGAGTTGTTAACACACTTTTATGATCAGGGCTAGTACAGTTTTTGAGCCTCTTTTTTTTTCTAATCACCAATTCAAGTTCACGTGAGTTGATTTTTGTGAAAATAAATACCTATCATAAAAAGTTATGTGCCTCTGTTCAAGACTTAGTTAGGTGGGTTTATTGGACTGAGGAAGTCATACTGACTGGGGCTAGCACAGACTACCAGGAAAAGAAAAATAAAGTCCAAATGGTCCTTCTGACTGCAGCAGTGCCAAACGAAGTGTTATTCTCTGCGAGGTAGCAACATGTTTGAGAGATTTTTCCAGCAGGGGAGGCAAATATGGAACTTTACTTATGCACAGAAGACTTTTTTTATGTTGTTGTTAAATTAGGCCAACAGCAGAGTTATTTTTAGATTACTTACTTCACTTTCTCTTCTTAATGGGCTGGTATACAAAATAGGACAGAAAATGCACCATATGCCACAGCACATGCTCAAATCCTAAATTCTTGAAGCTCTTGTGAAAATAAAAGAACTCTATCTTAAAATGTGAGATCTGCATTTGAGTAAAATTAAGAGTGTAAGAGGTCTGAGAGTTTTCTATCGCTTAATGACAAAGCGTGCGCATTATTTTATGGTAATGTTTGAAAACTTCAGGTCAAAATAAGCTGTAAGGAAAGACATTCAGTTAGTATGAATCTGGTTGTGTTACCCTTAGGACTATAACTAAGCATATAGATCACAAAGAGATTTGATGATGATAGATCAGAATTCCCTAAAGTTACTTACATGATTTCACTTTTTTTATAGAATCAATATTGTCTCTTCAAAAAATTTTAATTTTGTAGAAAGACAAAGATTTAAAACTTCCTTTTTGCTTTTCTGTGTTGTTATCTGATTTAATGGCTATGACCAAGGTCCAGAAATGTGAACTGCTATTTGTGATTTACAGTATCAGAATAGACTGTAAAGATGGGTCATAATGCTAGACATCAAAGACACAGGAATTTAACACATACTTTGTAGTATAAGGATAAAGGACATACAGGTTTGTTAAATGTTTAAAATCAGTTCAACAAACATCATTACATAACAGACATCCATTATGTTCTATACAGTGTCCTGCTTTTATTGAAGCAAACAAATTACATCTCAAAAATAAAAATTGTGAGCTCATTGGCTCAGTGGTATCTCTACCACTGAGGGGTAGCTAACAGTGAAGATAAAGAATACAGAGTGCTTATATTCTCTCTCTCTCTCTCTCTCTCTCTCTCTCTCTCTCTCTCTCTCTCCCTCTTTCTCCTTTAACACACACACACACACACACACAATATCAAAAGTTTAGGCATTTCCTTTACATTATTTGATTATATTTCTGCACAGGCTCCATATGTTAAGTATAAAGGCCTATTTTTTGTTTAAATTTGGATCAGAAAAAAACATTTTTAAGTATACTTCACCATTCTATGTAACCTAAATTTAGCAAGTTAAAAGCAACCCAGTAGGATATTCTAAATTAAAACAGGCATTTATGGATCTGTGTATTAATTTATCAATAACAGTGTTATACTCACCAAATTGTAATTCACAATAAATACAACTTAAAGATACCTTGCTAGTTAAATGTACGTCATAAAACTGGAAAACTAACGGCTATATGTATTATTAATGTTGCAAATTGTATTTCTGTGCAAAAATGTTAAACATATTCCAATTCTTACATTATCAACACTCTTAGATAATCCACATTTTATATAATTTTATATATTTATTCACCTTTAAAAATAATTATATCCGATAGTTGTAAGAATGCTATTTAAATTGAATATTAGGCTAAATATGCACAAACTACAGCATATTGCTAAAAGGAAAAAATAATAACAAGTTCAAACAACTGAGACCATAAAGCATAAATAAATGGCTGCTTCTGAAAGAGAGGAACCTGGATGGGGAGAAGGAGTGGACACATCTGTGTACACTCACACAGAAGGTTTGGCTAGAAAGCAAAAATAGGAGTGGACACATCTGCACGCGCTCACACAGGAGGCTTGGCTAGGAAGCAAAAGTTCATCTCTAAATTCTGATTGAGAAACTTTTGAAGATCAAATCAAATAATTCTAAACTAACTATCCCTGAAGTTAACAACAAAACTAAAGCATCACCAGATTTTACTGGACATTCAGCCAGCCTTATATTTACGTTGTATTTTAGTCAACTAACAGCAGTGACACAATTTTTTTTTTTAAAGCAAGGAACAAAATCTGTTAATATTCTTAACAGGTATAGTGGACCTGGATCATGTCTAAGCAACTTATTTTCACCTTTCACGAGTTGTAAAATTAATGTAAATTAATTAACACTCATCATCACTATCTCTTAAATTCAAGTAAGCACAATGGAACCAAATCCCAAGTTTCTACATTTTCTGAACAGGTTATTTGTAAGGCTGGACTGGATCTAGAAAATAATTACAAAATGCATGTACTGGCATAAATTCAATTATTCTCAACCAAGAAGTGCTTCCAATGTTACAGTACTGTGTAAGAATAGCTACTACCCCACACAGTAACCACATTTGAGCATATGCTTTTCATTGTAGATTCACTAACATATGTTACATTTATTTACAACTCTAGTGAGCTACAGAAAATGTATTATATGCCAAACCCTTCTTCCACTGAGCACATATCTCCTCAGCAAATAATTATTTCCAGAGAAATAAAAAGAGGAATCTTACTTCTTTGACTATATCATCCCTTACATTTTCTTGGTATCACAGAACAAACAATACACAAGAGCAGAAAGGTCTTTTTTTTTGTTTGGTTGGTTTGGTTTTTATTAGTTATTTTATTTACTTACATTTCAAACATTACCTCCCTTCCCAGTTTCCCCTCCACAAACCCCCTACCCCAACACCCCCCTCTGCTTCTATGAGGGTGCTCCCCATCTACCTACCCACTCCACCATTACCACTTTAGCATTCCTCTATGCTGGGCATCAAGTCTTCACAGGACCACGGACCTCCCCTCCCACTGATGCCATATAAGGCCATCCTCTGCTACATATGCACCTGGAGCCATGGATCCCTCCATGTGCACTCTTTGGTTGGTGGTTTAGTCCCTGGGAGCTCTGGGGTGTCTGGTTGGTTAATATTGTTGTTCTTCCTATAGGGTTACAAAGGGAAATGCCTGATGTCTTCAATCCAGTTTCAATAAAGCCAACATGTGACATGGCAGCCAATAGCATACAAAGGACATTGTATTGCACTCCAGACATTGCTCTGTAAAAAGTTCACAGGACAAGGTAAAATATCCAGGCTACTGAACACGAGGAAGAGGACTCTAATTTCAGATGAAGGATGCTATTGACTTTATTAAAAAAAAAAGAAAACATGAAACTTTACTTCATTTCAGATCCAAACACAAAACAAATATAGGCAGAGTGAGGAAGAAATCTGGGTAGGAGAGGGGAGCAGAGGGGGAAAAGGAGCAGGAGCAGGTATGGGGGGAGACAGGAGAGAAGCCCAGAGGACCAGGAGAAGGAATGGAAATATGTAGCAGTGTAGGATGGGGGCAAGGAGGACCTCTAGAAAATCTCAGTGACTTGGAATGTGAAAGGTTCACAGGACTCACCAGGGATGACCTTAGCCAAAACGGCCAACAGTGGGAGATGGACCCTGAAGAGACCACCTCTATGAGATAGACATGGCCCTTAGTTAAAGCATAGCATGGGGCTACCCACCAATCTTCAAAATTTTAACCCAGAATTGTTCCTGTCTAAAGGAAATGCAGGGACAAAAATGGCACAGATACTGAAAGAAAGGCCATCCAGAGACCAACCTAACTTACGATCCATCCCTAGTGTAGGCATGAAAACCCAACACTATTGCTGATACCATATTGCACTTGCAGACAGAAACCTAGCATTGCTGTACTCTACCAGCAGCTGATTGAGACAGATAAAGATACTTACAGCCAACTATTGGTCTGAGGTCTGGGACACCTATGGAAGAGTTAGAAAAAGGACTGAAGGAATTGAAGATACTGCAACCCCATAAAAAGTAAAACACTATCACCTAACCCAGATCCCTCAGAGCTAAGACACCAACCAAAGAGCATACATGGGCTGATACTGTCTGCCTTCAGTGGGAAAAGATGCTCTTAATCCTCTGGAAACTTGATACTCCAGGGTAGGAGAACTTTGGTGGGGAAGTGAGGTGGGGATGGATTGGGGGGAGCACCCTCTCAAAAGCAAAGGGGAGGGAAGTCCAGGAGGGGGGAACATTTTGAATGTAAATAAATAAAGTAATTTTTAAAAAATAACAAAACAAACTAAAAAAACAAAACAGGCTTCCCTAACATAAAACATAGTAAAGAGACAATTACCACCATAGCTACAAGTTAGAAAGAAGCTTTCAGATCAGAACAGGACTTACAATAACAACCAAAATCACAAGAGACATAAATAGCATGAAATCCTGTTATCTAAACCCACTAATGGAATGCTAGGCATATACTAACAGGAGTCAAAACAATACCCAAAAATGAGACTTTTATTATTTAATAATTCTAGAGAAAATATTTCTCCAAAATTTTTTTCATTTTGTAATGATTAATTTATTACTCTAAAATCACCATCTTTAAAAGCAAATCGACATTGAAGGCTTTTGATAGATCCTTAAAAGAAAATGCTGGAAAACTGAGATACTCTTAAAGCAATATAGGGCAACGTCTAGTTTTGCCACATCTAATAGCCTCAGAGAACTTCATAAATAAACGATTGTAACATCACTTGCCAATACCACAAACAAAACACAAAATTAATTTTTAAGTTTCCTGTTTCAAGTTTCTAAGAATATATTAGTTCAGGCAGAGATGATATTTGACTTCTGAGCATATCCATGAAACTGTATTTTCCTCCAAAGAATATTCCTGTATCAGCTGTTCATAAGTGAACTGCCTGACCAAAGGGGACAAAAGCAAGGACCATGATACCTCTGCCTCTGGTAACCCATCACTCCCTGGGTCATGAGGAAACCTTTTTAACAGAAGGAGTTGCCTCATAAGCTCAGCCCTATAGTTTGTAAGCTGAAAAACATACAAAACAAAAGAAAATTTATTTTTGAAAATAGGAAATCCGAACAATCTTACAGGAAAGGTGGAGAAGCTGGAAAGGGGATTTTAAACGCACAATGGCAACAGGATTGTGGCAACTATGGTGCAAGATCACGGCACACACTAATTTAGAGGAAAGTTCCGCAGTATGCTTTTCCATATATGCCATGTAGATTTTAAACATTTATATTTTAGGTTAAGAAATTGAATATCATATCTATAGTAATATGATCAGGATATGGCTAAGCCTAGGATTTTCTCCCCATCTGATTCCAGGCTCTCAATATTGTTAGGTTCACATCTCTAGTCACACATAACCCAGCAAGGCTTTCCACATGCTACAAAGACAGAAGAAACAGAAGACATCCAGGTAGACAACATTCTGAAAATGCAGATATGTAGTTCATGAGGAGTAGTGTGGATAGCCAGAAGAAACAATATAAACTACAGAAAGAGATAAATGGATTCTGGGTTTTACTAACTATATAATGGTGGAGAAAGAGTAATTTATTTTCTTCTCTTCCAAGAGCATATGATATATTTTCTTTAATTTTTTTCTTTAAAAATGTATACAGCAATCCAAGTAGAAACATAAGAATCATATTACCTGTAAATGGTTTACAAATATGAACTGTTAATATACCTAGTCAAATGCTCACAGTCAGATCATTTCAGAGCTCCAAGTATGTATCTGACTTCACCAATAAAGAAGTTAATGAAGTCATTTTTTTAAAAAAAATTTCATATCCTTTGTTTTGTTTTGCTGGGCTGGACAAAGGGAGTGTTTTGAAAGTCATGCATTTACCAACTGGTTATAGCTCTTGCATATAAAATTCAATGAAGTAAATTAAATTTAAACACTAATATTGCAACCCAATTTTCTATCAATTTTGAATCACCAATTAATTATATTAAAAACAGTTATTTTCAGTGGAAAAAAATGAAATCCCAATTTGAACCTAGCAAACAAACTTGAGAAATCTTTTTAAAGTTCACATGTATTTTATTCAAAATACTTAGTGAAATTCTCAGAAAAAAAAATCTCAAATGTTCATTTCATTTTTATGTAGCTTTAAATCAACCACTATGATAATTCATTCAGTAAGAATCATGGACACAGTGACTTTGAAAAAAATCATTGCCTTTGGTTCTGGGAGATTATTTTATAGAAACTGGCACAATGTAAAATATTCCACCTTTAACCACACTGACAGCATAACTATCTTTGTCTCCGTCTCTCTCATCTCTGTTTCTAACTCTGTCCTACTTAAAGAACTCTAGTAATGTCCCTTTCTTTATGTAATTTGTTCTCTATGCGTGAACTTGCATGTTTCTGTTCTATTCAACTGAGAAAATGAAAACCAGAAAATCCAAATCAGACTTGGTAATCAGCCTGATAACAGTTTCTCCCAAATTATTCTTGTGAACAGCAAAAATATCACAGTGAAATTTTTGACTCACTTAAATTGTAGCCAAGACGATTCCTCAATAGCACTAGGTTTAAAATTTTAGAAGCATATCATGTTCAACAGCATTAGAGCTTTTTTGTTGAATAAATGTTGTTATATCCTAGCAACAAAAGATGATTGATCCCTGCAGCTAATAGTATATCTAGCTTGGTATGACATAATTTACTTAGGCATTGTATTATTTTGGGTTTCTATGGCTTCAGTGAAGCACTATGAATGAAAAAACAACTTGGGGAAGAAGGGGTTTATTTGGCTTATACCTCTATATCATAGTCCATCACTGAAGGAAGTCAGAATTGGAACTCAGAAACAAGGAAAGAACCAGAGGCAGAAGCAGATGCAGAGGACCTGGAGGAATGCTATTTTACTGGCTTTTCCCCGAGGCTTACTCAGCCTGCTTCCTTATAGATCCAGGACCACCAGACCAAAGATGGCACCACACACAACGAGCTCAGTCCACCCCCATCAATCACCATTTAAAAAACAAATGTCCTATAGGCTCAACTACAGCCAGTTCTTACAGAGGCATTTTCTTAATTATGGTTGCCTCCTCTCAGATGACTTTGGTTTATGTCAGAATGACATAAAATTAGCTAGGACAGGTGTTTTGTATGAGGGCACAATGATCATATCAGAAAATGCATTAAATTTACTTTTATGTTTACTACTATATATTAATTTAGGTTAATATATAGTACTACTTATATTAACATGTAAATTAATACATAGTATTACATTGCTCTTATACAATTAATCTAGATTAAGTAAGAATTAGGTAATGTGATTGTGTCTTCTTGTTAGGAAGTGTGATTTCAAAAAAGAAAGGAACAGTGTGCTCCTTGTACAATCAGGGCTGCCTACGAAACTTATGGATCAATAGTTTTCAATCCACTCTTTCTTCACCTTTTCCATCAAGCAGTTGTATTTCCCTTAACCTCTGGTAACATTTTCAGAAAAAGAAAAGAAGCAAAAGAGACTCAAGAGCAAGAGCATCATGATGCATTAGCCATGGATGTCTCCGCAGCCCTCACACCTGGCTGCATTAGGTCTTTGGCACTTTGGGCTTTTTAGGTCACGCTGTAAGTAATGCACTGAAACCACAGCATTGTCTGCATTCTCTCATGCAGCCAGGCCCTAACTCATAAATATTTCATTTATTTTCTTAAGTCTAAAAGTGATTAGCCTGATTTTTCCATAAATGCTTTTACTTAAAATTTCTTCTCATTTCAAAGCCCATTCTGACTAAAACTTCGATCAAATATCATGTATACTACCATAAAACCAACCAACTTCAAGCCATAGGGAGGTGTCACGTGTCTTCAATCCCAGACCTCAGAAGGCAAAGGCAGGCCAGCCTTGTCTAGAAAGTGAGTTCCAGGACAGCCAGAGCTACACAGAAAAATCCTGTCTCAAAACGCATATAAGAAAACATACAAACAAACATACAATGACAACCACCTAGACCAAAATTTAAATCAAAAATATAAGTATGAAAACAATAATAAAATTCATCTCTGGCATAAGTTATTTCACAAGGAATTGAAATATTTCAAGACTAAATTGTTTTATAAGCCTCAACAGAACAAAGAATGGAGTTGACATAAGACCTAGGACAAAGAAATTTATAACGAGTTCTAAGGGCAGGATAGGGGAAGTGAATAAGAAGTTAGCTGGAAGCCAAAAGTCACAATTTATTTATTTAAGATGTTGAACAGTAAATACATATTTGCATATATGTACATACTTACGTAAGTTTAAGAATTGAAAATAATGTTTATCTTAATTGCTCAGACTGTAGGATGCTATTTCTAGATCACACCTTCTTGTTAAAGTGAGGTGTGTAGAATGTCGGAGGTGGGAAGTAAAGACTGAAAGAAGAAGAAAGGTGGAGGAAGAAAAGAGGAGGAAGTATCCCATCATCCACTACCAAGCTAAATGCTGTAGAAGAAAGAATATGAAGGAAAATAACCTTCTGTTCCTTGTGACCTCTCTTCACATCCTCCATCACCTTAAGCTGAAATGGATGACCTCCAAATACACACCAAATATTAGAACAAATTCTGCAGCATAAAGCAAAAGAAATACCAGGACACATTTAAACAGTACACACATAGGTGGAAATCTTTCTTATCTAAAAGCTAAGCAGTATATGTAACCAAGGGGCCATCCTGGTGACACCAGCTTTCAGACAGCTCAGTCCAGCCACAGGCTACCCTCATGTCATGATTCCTGTTTCCAGAGCCTACCTAAGTTCTGCTTTACACATGAGGATTTCTACGACGTGTTGGGATGCTTCCTAACACTTCTACCAACTTCAGGATGCTCCTGACATTTTGCTGTGTGCCAACCTTTGGAAGAATGATAATACATTCTCCTTGATTCAATATGCAAACCTCTAATGACTCAACAAGTTGTACGTTATTATCCAAATATATATTGTGATATTAATTATGCCTGGTCACACAAAACTACTGTCAGGCTGATAACTTCTCTTCTCTAAAGAATATGTAAAAACACACTTACTTGAGATCCAACTACATTGAAAAGAAATAACTATTTTATGAAAGAGCTTATGAAACAATTGTTGAAAGTCCATGATTGCTCTAAAGTATTTATTTCAAGCAAATAAATTGAAATGTGTTGTGGGTCT
Source organism: Grammomys surdaster (assembly GCF_004785775.1). Classification (NCBI taxonomy): domain Eukaryota; kingdom Metazoa; phylum Chordata; class Mammalia; order Rodentia; family Muridae; genus Grammomys; species Grammomys surdaster. The sequence goes on along the minus strand of NW_021620899.1, from coordinate 6,361,798 downwards.
TAGAAATAAATTATATTTACTGCAAAAAAGTCTATGTGTGTGTAGCAGGATCTAGTACCTTGTTAAGCTGGATCACTGCATGACTTTGAATAATCTGTAAGGCAAGCATGGATCTTATAGAGTTGAATAAAAAAATAAGGAACGTCTCTATTTTATGAAATAATTTTGATCTAACATTAAATTAAAACATCCACAAAGAAAACTTAGAGGCACACGACTACATTCATACATTTCAATATCATTCACAGCTATTTGCATTTAGTAGCATGGATAATTTCAACAGAGATGGTGGGTTTGCGTTGTCTATAACGACGACTATCTAGCCCTTTACAAAAAGGGTATGCTGATCCCTGCTACTTACAGTAGCTTGCAATAAAACATTACATGCAAGAAGCTTTGATATTTTATTTACTAAAATTATGCATTATTAACAGTAAAATTATAATCCTTTAGCACTGAAAGGACAAATGAGGAAAAAGCAGAAAGAGTAGACTTTCTTTGAGAATATTCAATCTCAGAAACGACTCATGTGAAAAAAAATAGGATAGAAGCAATGCTCAGTGCTATGGAACACACTCTGAGTGGATTGGAGGAGATCTCAAAAACACTTCTAAGGGCATTTTCTTATCTATTTAGCTATAGGAAAATACCAAGAGGAGCTAAGACTTCAATTTGGTGACAATGTCAATTACCATCAGATAACAGAAAAGAAAATATCTTGAATCCTGGATGGTTTTAACCTTTTAAACTAGAAAATAAAAATATGGGATAAAATACAAAGACTCAGGTATAATTAAGAAGAAAATCAAAAGTCAAGAAGAATACACATCCCTTTAAAGGCAAGAGTTTAGAACCAAATGATCAAAGTTTCAATACACTTCTTAGGAAGCCAAAAGTGTTATCACTGAACCACAGTTAATAATCTCAAAATTGAAAACGAAACAGACAAGTACACAGGGGCAAAGCATTTTATTTTTAAGATTAAAAGATTATAGAAAATAAAGATCAGTGGTCTCAACATTATCCTCAACAAAATTCCAGATCAGGTTTTTTAGCAGATGGTTTGTTAGATAGATAGATAGATAGATAGATAGATAGATAGATAGATAGATAGATAGGTAGGTAGGTAGGTAGGTAGGTAGGTGGGTAGGTTGGTAAACAATCTGGCACTAATTTGTCCAAAACAAGCTGTTTGCTTTTGATACTGTCAATGTTACCCAGTAAGTGGACAGAGGAAATGCCTTAGCTACAGAGTATCTGAACCAAGAAAATATGGAGAAATTCTCTCATGGCCAACTTGGACTTAAGCCATTCCTATTCATTTAACTTTGAAATTTTTTCTCAACATCTGGGATAAGAGGTTCTTTTCCATGGACTTCTATCTTTGCATATTTCGCAAGCAGCAACTCCTGCATCTTTCAATGTGCATTAACTACTCATGACTATTTAAACAAGAGTCAGAATATAGAGAAACTGCCTCCTGGAACAGTGGACAGGCTCTCTTATCATCAGACGTGAAGGGTTAACTTTCATAAATGGAAGTTTTCTCTCCGTGAAGAATCTCTCGAAGTGTGTATCATTAGTAAAGTCACAGGCTCCATTCATGGGCACTTTCTGCCAGTGTTTTTAAAAACTAATTAAATAAAATATAATAAATTAATAAAGTTTATCAGTCGCACAATTGCTGACAGAAAAAAATAAACAGAAATTCTTTAAACAGTTGAAAGGTGACAGCATGTAAGACTGAGTGAAAGAGATATAAATTTCCTCAATGTGCAAATCATATGTAAAAACTAATGCCTCCCATTCTACACAAGCTAAAATTTATGTAAAATAAATGACAAGAATACTAACAAAAGAAATGTTTGCTAACAAATGTTGGCCACAGCCTACATACATTGTGCTGTTTACACCTGAATACATGTTAACAAGAAGCTTCAGCAAATATGATTTTTTTAAATATGCATTATTTTGGCACATAGAGAATGCTAAACAAAATTAACTTCATTAGGCCAAGAAAGAAAATAAATGTAAAATAACTCCAGTTGTGCAAAAGGTGGTCAGTATGCATGATGCTGTACGAATAGAAGGCACAAAGGTAAAAGCAGAGATTGATTGACTCTGACTCCATCCAAGGTAAGGAAGAGCATTGCAGAAATTAAAGCATTATGCCCATTTGGACATTGTGACAGTGCATCTTTTTTTATTGATAGAAATGCTTGGAATCCACTCTCTGAACCTACATAAGGTAATTTTGACAGAAGTGAATACAGGGACAAGTCCCTACTCTGTCCCCATTTGTTGCAATCTTGGCTCCCTGGGTTCTTTTCAATTTCACCTTAACCCCTTCAAACTCACAATTTTTTCTTAAAAGCTTCTCTGGGCATTCCCTTTGTATACATATCACCCCCCATAGACAATTAGACACTTTCAGATAACTGTCCAAGCTACATTTCTATTAGGCTTGAAATGGGATTAGAGAATTACTTTAATTTTACTATTTCGAAGATCTCTTTCTACTCTAGGATTGTTGTGTTCTTCTACTAAAATTTCCATGAGTGTATACATGGTTGAAATAAAATACACCCATGATGGAGAGATAAACAAACAATTAAATATTGTTAAATAGGTGATAATGAGCCTCTTTCTTTTGGAAGAAATAATACATGAGTAGACTTCATCTATCTCAATCAAAAGATGCCAAGGGCTGAAAAGGCATTAAAAAAATAAACACCTATGGGAACAAGGAGATTTTTTTTTTAATGAGAATAAGAAGGAGAAACTGGTAGAGCTTGGGATGGAAAGGGCTTCAGCAAAACTCTAATGTTAATTGTAGATATTGTTTGTTAAACCGGAAAGAGCCTTTTCTTCATAGTCAAGAAAAAAGTACATATGGGTTAGACTATATAAACATATACATATACATATACATATACATATACATATACATATAATCACATGAATAATCATGTACTTATGTTTGAAATTTGGCATTGTTTTAGCTGATGAAGTTTTTCTTTTTCAGAACAAAGTTACATGGTTATTAAAGAGAAGAGACGATGTGAAATATAATGCCACTTAGACCTGAAAAAGTGATCTACCTTTTACCTGCTTGTCGAATGGTCTGAGAAATATACATGCAGTACTATAACAGCTTAATGTTATTGAACATTAAGCTGGCTGAAAGGGAAGTAATAAAAGCATAAGCTGATTTTATTGCGCTGATTTGTTCACTGTGTGTGTACCCATGCAAGCACCCTGCCATGGCACATGTGTGTGCGGAAAGCAGAGGACAGCTTCTACTGATGCATGCTCTCCTATCTTTGCTTTATTTTAGATGTATTTATTTAATGAACAGGCGTGTTTTGCTATATTATGTGTATGTGAACCATGTGCATGTCTGTTGTCTGTTGAGGCAAGAGAGTATCAGATTCCCTGGGATTAGAGTTACAGACAGTTGTGAGCCACTCCATTGATGGTGGGTATCAAATTTAGGTCCTCTAGAAGGCAGTCAGTATTCAAATATTTAAGCAAAACAAAATCCAACAGCATAGCTCCAAACCTGTTAGTGTCTGACGTCTAGGACTCATGATCTTCTGGGTTCCCAAGTACCTAGGCAGCTCCAGTTTTCTGGCATTTCAACTGTGTGTGTGTGTGTGCACACACACACACACATACACACACACCGCTTGTCTGGTATGCTCAAGTAACTATGTTTCACATTTCCTGCAGACCTTGGTAGTCATCCCAGTCCTGGAATCGCCAAGAACCAAGGAATCTACACTGCAATTGAGCCTGTATCTTCATCAATGGTCCTTTCTGCCCTTCAAAGTTCTAAGCCTTAGCTTCTATCTAAACTCTCTATGAATTCAAAACAAGTACCACACAGGAGACTCTTAAACCTTGTCAAGTTCACCTTCCGGCTTTAGATACAGCCTTGGGCCCCTCTAGATCACAGTTACTATGTGTTAACACAGGGAGAAAGTTCTCCCCAGAAGATTTCACCTCAATGATGCAGGTGCTTATTAATCAAAGTTGATTCTTTAGCAGTCGCCGACCAGTATCTGTGTCCACAGTGGAACACAAATTTTATTTTGTGTCCTTAATAGAAAATATGACTCAGACAGCCCCCAAAGAGTCCTTGTTTCCCTTTGAAACTTCACTAGCCAGACCTGCATTGTGTACAGTTCTTTCAACATCCTTATCTTTCAAGCTACCACAGAACAGGCCTTTAAGCGCCAAGCACTCAAGGACTTTTCCAGCCCAACATTCCAAATGCTTATACTCAGGTTCACCAAGCTAACAGCCCATTTTCTGGCACCAACTTGTATTTTCGTTTGTTTTCTTTTGCTGTGATAAATACCATGGTTAAATGTAAGAGGAGAGGAAAAGGTTTATTTGGGTTACAGGTCACAGTCCATCAAGGAAAGCAGAACTTTGAGACAGGAACTGAAGGGAAGACTGTGGAACTGCTGCTTACTGAATTACTCCTTCTTGTTCACTTGAATAATTTTCCTATACGGTCTGGACCCACATGTTCAGACATGGAACAGCCCACCATAAGCTTGGCCCTGCTACATCAGTTAGAAATAAAGAAAATGTCCTGAAGATATGTCCATGGGTTAAATGTGGAAGCAATAACAAAAGGAAGTCTCTTCCCAGGTATATTTAGGTTTGTGTCAAAATATCAGAAACTAAACAGCACCAGGCAAGAAGTATATGTGTTCTATATGGCCCTAAATGAGAGTGGAGATCAGAAGGCAACTTCTAGGCTTCAATTCTGTGAGTCTTAGGGATTAAACTCATGCCATCAGGCCTTGACAAAAGCATCTTTAGCCCTGAGATATCTGAACAGCATGTCTACTTTTAAATTATTTTTTAAAGGCAAAATTTATTAAATACATTCCCAGCTATTTCTGTGTCAGTACTATCAACAGCCAAATATACGACTCAACAGAATGTGAGTTTTCTGACCTTCAAAGAGGAGAATGTCAGGTAGCTGAGGATGTTTCTTGATCCTAGTATGATAACCTCCACATTAACCATGCCCTCCTTGTTTCAGGATCCTGGCTAAAGAAGATGAGGGTTCATTTTTCTGTCTGAGAAGAAAAATGATCTAAAGACACCTTATGGACAAAACAACTTGGAAAAAAGAGCCTTCCATTTTAATTTGATGGTTATGTTTCCTGCTAGACAACAGAAGAAAAGTAACGGTGGCGATTTTTGTTGGCACTGTGTCTATTTTCAAACCCATCTCTTTCTTCTTTCATTCTTATGTGTAGATTTATGTGGTAGTAAGTAGAGAACATTTTGTAGCTTCAGACTTGATTCCATATGTTCCCTAAGATGCTTTAGTTGGAAGTAATCTGACAGCCAATCCAATATCTTCTTTTCTATTTTTTTTTAAATTTTGGAGGAAGTGTCATCTAAAAATCTCACAACAATAATAGATATAGTTATCTGTCAAGCAGAAATGCAGGTTTCTCGGTGCTTAACACAAGGATCTGCATATTAAGGCAAGCTGGCTACTTTTATTATCTTTGATAGCAATTAAACTATTTTCAAAACTTTCATCTCACTCTGATATGCAAAATAGTCATCAGAAAATCCTTGAATGCAATGTTTCTTGGCTCCAATGAAGAGCGTATATATTGGGAAAGAGAATAATCAGAGAGAGCCAATGGAAGCACTGAATATTCAAGGGGCAGTACTGAAGGAGATCTGCAGGGCATTACAGTTATAAGAAAGTATCTGTGTGACACTACACGGATGGTTGCATCTCTTATTTATGTTTCAGTAGCCACAGGCAATTTACAAACCATGTGAGGTTTTAAGTTTGGAGACACGGACTTGTCATTAAAGTATAAATCACCAATTTGCTCTGTTTAGGGTAGAAAGATGTGTTTATGGATTAATGAACAGATATAGGTAGGTATATATTTATGTATGTATGTATGTATGTATGTGTGTATGTAGAGATGGATAGACAGATAGAGGAATTTGTAAACATATGATGTCTCCCATTATAAAGATGCAATTGTATATATAAAATAATCTTGATTTTTCAGATTTTTTCTATATATCAGCAATAAGTCCCAGAGACACTTGGATTACCCACACTATATTGACAATGTAATCATTATAAACAAGTATACATATTTCTGATGCTACTGTTAAGATATAAAGCAAAAGATGCCAGTTTAACTTGTGTTTAAAAGATTTATGTGAAATACTCACCTATTGAGAGTTTGTTGTCCAAATCCACAAATATCACTCACAATTTTCAACAGTAAGTTATATTACTATTTCTAAAGAATACAAATGAAAGAAAGAGAGGCAGGAGGATTGTTATAAGTTCAAGGACACCCTGGTCTACATAGTAGTTCCAGGCCAGCAAGAGCTAAATCTGGGAGTGCAGAAAACTAGTCATCATATGTACCCACTTGAGACAAGAGCCATGATTTTGCCAATATAATAGTAAACAGTTTTTTTTTAATATGAAATGACATTCAAATATTATAGGATGAAAAATTAAGATTAAAAAATATTACAATGGCAGTTAAAAGTAATACTTTTAGTAATGCTCTTGTGAGTTACTTATTCTTATGTTTTTGTTTGTGAGCTACCCTTTAAGGGCTGAGTCATCTCTCCAGGCTGAACTATTCATTCTTAATCAATACTAGTTTGTGGAGTTCCTGGTCAATGCAAAGCACTATTCTAAGCAGAGTTAGAGAACAGAGAGAAATCTCCATGTCTATAGAATACACATTATACTAGGTGTCTGTCATCATGAAATATAAATCACACTGGAGATACAATATCATGGAAAACATACCACAATGGATGGACATCTTTATGAAGAAAACTGTACTGGATGTACATCATAATGGACAATACACCACACTGGATTTATATCAGCATTAGATATACATCATGTTAGATTTTTATCACAATAGAAAATGCAACACACTGGATGCATATCATCATCAAATACATGCCACACTGAATAGATATCATCATGTAAATCACACCACACTAGATATATTTTATATGTATATGTAGTTCACTCAATATCATCCTGGATGTATACTATCATGGGAAATACAATACACTGAGTTATGAAGTTATATCATCATTGAGTGTACATTATAGTGGAGGAATTTTTAAAAATTCCTGCAGATTATGGTGCTATGGAAAAAAATAATATGTAGCAGAGTTAATAAATTGCATAAGTGGGCATGTGCACTTTCCAAAGTACAGTTAGAATGTTCTATAGTAGAAATATGTTAGAGCAAGGATCTAAAGTTGACAGAGGCACCCTAGTGCACTGCATTCTAAATGGAGAACACAAAGAAACACACCTCGGTGGGAAGTAACCCATTCTTGTTTTGAAAAGTATTAAGAAGCCCATAGCAAAGAGGAAAAGCAGCAAACCTTATGTGAGGTCTCTGCCTTTTATTCCTAGAGGCTAGGAGGCCTAAGGGAATGTTAGAAGGTGAGTACAAGAGTAATTTTAACAGGGCTTAATGTTAACGAAGTACTGCCCATATACAGAATGGGGTGTTGTGTAGAGATCAAAAACTAGTGGCTGTAATAGTCAATGGTTCATCTGACCATTTCCAAGGCTGTGGGTTAGCACACTTGTATAGTGAAGACCCATTTAACTGACATTTCACTAAACAAAAGGCAGGCTCCAAGTGGTGCTGGTAGGGAAAAGAACTTAAAAGTTAACACAGGCATATAGACAAAACCAAAATGTTGCTTAAAGTAAATGAAGAATAGTTTTTAGAGATGCCATGGCTCATTTGTAAATATGATTTTAAATATGTTAAGTTATATGGAAAGTGTACTGTGAGTTTCTCCCATCAGGAAGGGAGAAGCGTTATGCTCTCTCTACATGCGCCTCCCATTCACCTGTTCTACTCTTCCTGAATTATATATTAAGAAGGAAATTTACTTTGTCCATAAGATTTAGAAAAAGTTTCCCATTGATTGCTGTCATGGGAAATAAATGCTAAAATGGTATAGCAGCTTTCACAGAAAATATCATCCAGTAAACACAGATGTTAAGATCAAAAAGAAAAAAAGAAAAGCATAAATGAATCCCAGGGGAAAAAAAAAAACACCTTTATGGTCTCTCTACTTGGATCCTTTGTTTGTGGAATTCAAAGTTCCTTAACCTGTTTTTCAAAAAAGATGACATCATCATGGTTTAACATTTTAGACATGCCAGAAAAATCTTTAAAAGCAACTGTTGCAAACTTAAATAAATTTTAAGACAACATTATCTTCCACAAGGTATATTTTAAATCCTCCAAGACAGAAATTGAAGAAAATTGAGGAACATTAATAAACTAAAAATGCTGAGAGCTTTAAAAACGCCTTGGGAATTCATTTGCTTCACAGCGATGTGCTTTCTCAACATTAAATCTTATTCGCTCTTGCTAATGAAAATAATTTGCCAGAGCAGAAAGGGATGAAGATGTCAGTTCCAAGTGACACATCTATCAATATAAAGGGGAAGGAGAGTGTGGATCTCCTTGGTGAATCACAGGAAGAAGAGAGCCGAGCAGAACTGATTAGAAAGTTGAATTCAGGAATGCATACTTCACAAATCATGGGAATCAAAAGGTTAACCAGGGCCAGCATAGGTGGCTGATGAGAAAAATCCTTTCAAAAGAAAATTGTAGATAGATTTATATAAACTGAAATAAATGTAGACTTCCAGTTGTAGGTGGTCAGTTGGGTCAGTGAACAAATGCACAACAAGTAAAAAAGAACAAAGTTCAATACTCCAAAATGAAATGAAAGGAGAAATCGCTGGCTGTAAGTCACTTCTCTATAACATGGCTTCAAAAATGGAACCAGGATTATGCCAGTATTTTCTGTTTCAGAAGAACAGATAACATAGCCAATGGCTTCTATACCCTTATCAATGTGCATGAGCAAAAATGCCAGATCACTTCCACTACAAAGTAAGACATGTTACTAAAATTATTTAAGCCAATAAAGAGTAAAATTATTCTCTAGTGTAGAAACAATAAACTACCAAAAATATTTGCTTTTAAAATATAGCTTTAATAAACACAACTAAGGAAATCAGGTCACCCAAAGCATGGCTGTTTTTATTTGTTGTTTTTTTTATTATTAGTGAAGTCACCTCAGCACATCAAAAATTTCCCTAGCACCTCTCTTCTTTCTCCCAGTCTCTTAGTCATACTGTTCCTTTACATTTCACAATAGTTAGTTTTGTGTTTCTTTTGTCTGAAAAATCTTGGGTAGAAGATGGATGAAGATATGGGGCACATGAAAGAAGTATATATACAAATAAATCAGAGGTAACAAAACAGGGAAATATGCAAGTGGCAATAACCATCTATTTTATCAAACAACACTGGATATGAGAGAAGAACCCCCAACAATATAGGTATTGATAGGCTTCAGCAGTAATGAATTTTCATTTAGTCAATGCTAGCGTGTAAAAGAGAACTAAGCAGATTTTTAGATATCCCTCCCAGTAATGCTTAATTAAGATGGAAGATAAAACAAACAAAAGTGGTCCTGGAACCCACTTTGAAGTTCTGATAAACAGAGCAGCTAGAAGTTCAGAACAAAACCATAAGAAAGCAGTCAAGGAAGACTTGATAAACCTCATGTAGAAATCTATAGATATCAGCCAAAACTTCAAAAGTAAATTATTTTCCTTGATAAAGATTATAGACATGTCATAACATTAGCCTAAGTTTGTCCAAGAGATAAACAGTTGGACCTAAAGATGGTTTATTTCCTCTAACGGGGAGAGTTGAACACAGCCTGTAGAATCTGAGTCAGCTTTAAATTGTCTCTGAACCTTGAACACTGGAATATGTTTCTTTTAAGTTCTAACCATGTGAGTTTTTACAGAAGCCCTTAGAATACAAATAGTAATTTTTCAGGTTTGGGTTTGTTCGAGCATTAGGAACCTTATAAATGAGGAATCACATGAGGTTGCTTCCAAATTCCTATACTAGTATTACAATTTCATTGACTTTCATTTGGGACACTATTTGGAAGATTTTGGTGCCCATACAATTACAATTAATTTTCACGAAGACCATAAAATAGTTTAAGGGTATCAAAATATTAGCGACTGGAAAGTACTATTACAGTGTCTGAATTAAACAATTTTTTAATTTTTACTTTTATTATTACTAATTAATCTGCCAAGAAAATTTATTCATAATCTCAGTCCTAAAATCACAGTTTCTTCTTTATTGTCAGGAACCTTTCTTTGATATCATTTAGGAAAGTGGAAATTGAATGTCTATCTACTTTATGTAAATATAACTTTCTGTAAATATAACTAAGCCAGTTCAACGTGAGATTATCAACACTGGAAGAGACAAATGTGTTGAATAGAGCTAACTATAACTCCTAAAAGATATCAAATACTATCCTTTTTATGTAATTAATTTCTATATACTTCTCATCGTCTCTTGCACTCAAAATACCTAATAAATTTGTTTGGCTCAGTTCATTACATTGTGATAGTCTCTAAGAATGTAAATCAAACCAGTTGGTTATTTTTACTTGTTTAAATATGCCTTCTACAAAATAAAACCTGATAACTATGCACAAAGACTTGTTTTGTGCGTTTGAAACGTAAAGAGAATATAATTTCTCGTTGTCAAATTACATGTGCATATATCAATGCTTGTCGGTTCTCTGCTTTACTTTCTTTGCATGACAGTTATGAGTTCCTTCATATTTAACGTTCCTAGAAAATTACAGAGTTTTTTCACAAAGTAAATTTCTGCACTGTCCTCAGTGCAAAGAAAGGAAACTCCAGTGCTGATTTCTCTAATACATCCATTTCCCAAATAAGCTAAGAGTCCTTTCACAAAAAAATTCTCTAATAATATCCAAAAACATAAGGCTGTGTTGAAAGATTGATAAATTGTGTATAGTTATTATACTCATGCACAATTTCCTTTTAATTACTTGATTTGTTAAAATAGACAATGGGTGCTAATGGCTACATTTTAACCTTCTAAGTATAAAATATATCTGTTGCATTCATATTTAAGCTGAATGTCAAAAATCATTCCTCAATAAATTCTACTTTTGTATACCTAAAAGGGAACTTCAGGTCTATCTTTTTTGACTGTGTGTTCTCATCCACTAACCCAGACAGAGCTACCATCAGGTTTCTCGTCTCTTTAAAAGCCAGCAACTTTATTACAGCTAAGATTTCTTTCACTTAACTTTAGGTAATGATTATGCCCAGGATTTTCTTAAGGAAGTGCCAAGCTGAACAAACTTCTGAACTGAGGCACTGAAGGAACAGAAGGATGGAATGAGGGATACAAGGAAGGAAGGAAAGAGGGAAGAGAACTAAAACTCTAATGCAGACATAAAATATTATAGCCCCAATGATCCCAGTGCGTATAACTATATGCACTCTATTAATGGAGATACAAATAAATCAAAATTGTAAATTGTGTTTAACAGCATTAAACAAACACTACATTTAAAAATTCCAGCACACTGAGAATATCCTTGGTCATAACTCATAGTGACAGAAAAGATAAACAGGCCTCTTCACAACATAAAACATTGCCTGAGGTATGTCACACTGCAGACTTTGGGATGAAGCTATCTGAAAGCCCATCTCCCCTTCAGTTACTATCTCAAATACAGGCACTCCTCCTTTCTCTGTCTTCTCTCCACTGCTGCCTAGTGAAACTTTTGGGAGCTAGGACACCATGCAAAGATGTGCCTTCCATGCAAACCAGTTTTCCAAAGTAAATCTCTGCAAATACTTCCAGTTGGTAAATGTCCAGTTCTGCTACTTGACACCAGGGAATCACCTCCTCCCTTTGGGCTTACCTGCAGCTAAGTTAACTCTCCTTCCATGGTCCTGGTGGGTATGTTGGGGGTACGTTTTAAGTGCTTCTTGAATGGATGATTGCAAAGATGCACACCACACAGACTTTCACACACTTGATTCCTCCCCCAAACCCCTGAGGAGAACTCACCCGGGGTTCCTTCATGTACCTCACAGACCAATGCCTGTCCACCTGGAAGCAAGTAGCATTCTGGAACTGAGCCTTAAGATCAAGGAACTGAGTGGATTTCAACATGTGGTTGGAGGAGGGGTGAGGGAGGGATATGAACCTTGCAGATAGCAGCTGTCCACTTAGTGGTTTAAAGCAGTTGGTTAAAGAGCTGAATAAACAAATACACAGATGGGTCCAGTTCCTTGGGGGGGATTCCTGATTGTGAGGAGACTCCTAAGTCCTGGCCACTTCAGCCTCTGGACTCAACTCTGGGCAAAATGCAAATGCAACATGATTTCACTTTCAAAGGACAGAAACCTCCACACATCTGCATCTTGAAAGTTTCTTCTAATAATAAAAGCATGACCCTTTCCTCTCCAGGTCCTGGGATACTTACCTATGAGTTTCTAGGATCAGGAGTTAGAAGGTCAGCTTTTCCTCCTGTCTGGGGCCCTCCTTAAGATGGAGATTCAGGGCACTTCTGGCCTGAGGGTAGGGAGAGGTGTACCTACAGTGCCTGTGATCACCTGGTGGGTCTGGCCAGCACCTATAGTCACAAGTGCCTCTCCATGAAGTGGAGGCTGGAATTGCTCTTCCCTCTCTCTCAGCACTAATCCCATCCACCCAGGACTCACAGGTTAGAAAGAAAGAGAGAAAGAAAGAAAGAAAGAAAGAAGGGAGGGAGGGAGGGAGGGAGGGAGGGAGGGAGGGAGGGAGGGGAAAAGAAAGAAAAAGAAAGGCAAGGGAGAAACTCTTCCTTTCTCACAAAGGTGTCTGCGCCCCTCCCACCCTCCCTCCCCCAGGGGCAGTAAGATGTGACACCCACACACAGAACAAGGAGCACTTCCCAAAGTGGAATAAAAGTAAAACCAGGACAGATCCCAGGGGAAGCGGGCCACGCTGGCTCACAGACTAGTGGAAGAGCGCGATCAGGAGTGGCCCGAGAAATTCATGGTTATCTCAGGAGTCACTAGGGGCCAGGAGTTTCTTAGCTAGAGAGAAAAGAAATGTCCCCTTGATGCTTCTCTGGTTCCTAAATAAGTACTTCTGAGATGAACACAAAAGTGCCTAACTAAGACCCAAGAAATGTGCACTTGCCGCTTGAGTAAATAAAGGTCAGCAGTCTGATCAATAAAGTGTGCGCTTCTAACCACCACACGTTTTTTACTGCTGTTTCTCTTCCCTAGGGGGAGTGGGAAGGAAGAGGGAAAGACAACAAACATTTTTTTATAAGAGTAAACAAACACATCTGGTGTTTCGACACGTCTCTTCCTCCAGCCTCTCTGGATGAGACAACATTCTGCATATTCAAAACTAAAATAAATAAATAAATAAATAAATAAATCATCAGGGAGCCCCCCAGAGAAATCTCGTTTTTCTGCACACTTCTTTCCCCCATCACAAAGCAAAATGCAAAGAAACAACAAGTGGCGACATTGGGTCCAGAACGCAAACGCGACCCCGATCCCAGGTCGAAATCTGACACATGTCACCGTGGCCCCGCAGCGCGGAGCAGCAGGCGCTGGGGAGAAACTTTGCTCCGCGACCGGAGCAGCGTGGAGCAAAGTCGCAGTCTGGCCGCGCGTGGCTGTGGTTGGGACAGGGTGGGGTGCGGAGTGCAGAGTGTCTAAGTGAGGGTGAAGAAACTTACCGCGATCAGGGACCCCCGAGGGCAGCGTCCCAGGAGGTGGCACCCGCTGTGCGCCCAGGCAGAAGCCCCCGAAAAACACACCCACGCTCGAGTCCCAGCAGCCGCGGCCGCGAGTTCGGGGACACCAAGCGAGGGGGGAGCCAAGGAAGCTGCGGCGGGAAGACGCGGCCGCGGCATAAATGCCCTGGGCGGGCGCTGATGGATGAACTGCGGGTGGCGCCGGGCTCCGGCCGGGGACGAAGCTGCGGCCGGGGAGCTGCACGCGCCGGCGTGTCTCGCGCTTTCTCGGAGGCTCGCGCTGTCTCGCGCTGGCAGCTCCCCCCCAACCCGGATCTCTGTATGTATGTGTGTGTGCGTGTGTGTGTCTGTGTGTGTGTGTGTCTGTGTGTATGTGTGTGCGCTCGCGCGTGTATGTGTGTGCGTATATGTGTGTGTATGTGTGTGTGTGTGCGTGCAACGGCGGGCGCGCGCTCCAGGTCGCGCGCGCGAGTTGTTGCCAATGCAAACTATACACACACACACACACACACACTCACACACACACACTGGGAGCGGAGCCGCTTCTCCTATGAGGGGCGAGCTGGGGGAAGGGACCGCTTGGAAGACTATTAAGTACTGTTGGGGCACTTGTTTTGTCTTACTTTGCTAAGTTGGGGTGGTTGTTGGGGTTGTTGTTGTTTTTTTTAAGCGGTTAGAACTCCACCAGTCTCTTCCTGCCCACCCTCACCCCCCATCCCCCAAATTTCTTCCAGGAATGGGAGAAATTGCGGGCCAGAACGTCGCTGGGCTTTGCGGTGGAGCCTCCTGAATGACGTCAGGTCCACCTGCTATGTAAACAAGTCGCCTGAGAACTTGTTTGTTCTGCCCCGATTCCCCCACCCCCACCCTTCTCCCCACCTCCTGCTCCGCCTCCTCCTGCCGCCCCAGACGGCGAGTCGGGGATGGGGGTGGGGAGGGAGGCGAGAACAAAACCTTATGCTGTATTGGCACAACCGAGTTGTGTCTGCTGCTTCTTGGCAGTCCCCAAAGTACGTCCTCTCAGCAGACGGAGCTGCTGGCAAATGAAACAGGGAATTCCACGTGAAGTGCAGAAAACCTCGAAGGGATCCGAAGCCCTTGGTGGCAGGTAGTTTAAAGCACAGAGTATCACAGAGGGAGCCCGCGCGAGCACAGCAACGCTGATTGGCCTCTCTCTCCTGTGTGCGCCTCCGCGGCCTGGATGGAGAGGCCGAACCTTTCTCACTCTTCATTGTCGTGGCTCCTGTCTCACTTGGGGCCAGTACTACTAGGGCTTCCTTGTTGTCGCGCAGCCCAGGTCACCGGAGCGGGACTTGGAAAATAATGGCACCACCAAGGTGTAATTTTGTTGTTTAAGTATGAGGCTTTGGGGACTGATCCACCCACGGCTAGGGGAAACAAAATAACAGGAATGAAAGGAAAGTAGAAATTGCCACAGCCGGCTCGCAGCGCACTTCAAAGCAGCGTCCCGGGTGGTTTTTTTTTTGGGGGGGGGGGGGTGTCCCAGGCTGTGTTTGTGCCACCAGGTCCTTCTTCTCATGCGCGTGGTGCGACCTAGCTGGCTGGACTGAACAGGACCGAGGGAGAGATGATCGGAAAAAAAAGGCCGGAGGAGATCAAGGCGGGCCCTGACGGGGCGTGTGACTTGAATCTGGGTGGGTGTTCCTAAGATGCCCCTCTCCACCCTAGCTCTGGGAAGGAAGTTCCTTCCTGCGGTCCTCCCGCCAGCCCCTCCCGGGCCGCTGGTCCCCACAACCCTTAGCCGCCGGCTTTCAATGCGCGTCGCCACGGGAGCCTGCTACTGAGCTGCCGAATCTGTCGCGCAGCGATTCCAGAGGCGCAGAAACTTTCCACCGAATAGCTGTAGCCAAGAAGCCGGGGGGAGGGGCTGCTGGACACAGAGTTGGGCTAGGCTCCCTTCTAGCTATACTCCGGAGAGAAAGAGCTGCGAACTTTCACGCAGCTTCAGTATAAGAGGGGATGGTGTGATGGGATGGTAGACGATCAGCATCAACATGTGCCTTTATAGTCTTTGCTTTCCTCAAAGACCAACTCGCCTCGCCCTTTTCTCTAAAGGGCAGAGCTAAGTCTCTCTCCTCTCTCTCTCTCTCTCTCTCTCTCTCTCTCTCTCTCTCTCTCTCTCTCTCTCACACACACACACACACACACACACACACACTCACACTCACACACACACACACACACCATAAATTCAGAACCTGTAGTTCTCCATGGGGAGGAAGCGGCGGCACTGGTACCCACATCTATAAACACGCCGCCAGGTTTGCTAGTGAAACCAACTTTTGTCAGTAAGTCACACAGGGCTGGTCCTGGCAAGTCTGCCCGAGCCAGGAGCGGGAGGAACGCGAGTGAGCTTTGACTTTGAGTCGAGGAGCTTTCGGTGAACCTTTAAAACTCGGATCGTCCTGAGTGTTGTGCTCGCAAATGGTATTCTCACTCTTTTTCAGCTGGTCTTTTGAGAAATGAAGACTCGGGAGTCTAGAAGAGTCCGAATCTTTTAAAAAGTGGAAACAGCTCTCCCTAGCATTAAAAAAAGATCCGAAAGCTGCCTCCCCGCCCTTCTGAAAGGGGGGTGGGGTGGGGGAGATTAGACTTCTGTGCTCCAGCAACAAACCTAAATAAAATATACTCTGAATTAATTTGAAATGTTTTAGAAAAAGAGAAGAGTAGACAACCCACGTGGAAATCCTTGAAAACCCAAAGGCGGTGGATTTCCCTGGGCCTGGTGAATAAAGCTAACCGAGTAGTCTAAAGATTTACCGAGCCTCCCTCCATCCCCGAATACACACCCACCCTAGTTACCTCTCCGTTCTCTCCAGGTGTCCTGAGGAAGTGGAGAAGAAAGATGGACTACCAAGGAGTCTGGGCCCTCCTAAGTTAGGTTTGAATTCCCAAAGAGAAATGTTGCTTCCTCGGGATGAGAGGGAAACTGGGGTGGGGGTGGGGGTTGCTTTTCACTCTTCCACCCATAAAGACACGTTTTGAGGAAATTTGACGTTCCTATCCTAGGAGTCTCAAAAACAAGCAGTTAGAGCTGCCGGATGACACTGTGCAGCCCAGCATGAACAGCCTACTCACTCTTCCCAGGAATCTCTCAGGAATCTGAGCAAGCAGCCCCCATGCGCCCCTGCTTTTCTGCGCCCCACAGTATTTAGTTTGCCTGGAGCAGTGCCCTAGGCCACTAGCCATTCCCGATGGAAGGACACACAGGGAGTGGAGAAACCAGGTCTTGCTATGAATTGCTGCTCTCTGGGGACCTTCAACCACAGCCAATGGGCTGGGCTGGGGTTCGAGAGGTGAAAGTTCAGGCCCCGGACTCGCCCCTAGCTCCGCTCCTCAAGTCTCCTCTCTCACAGCTCCTCCGCCCTCCGCCCCTGTGCAGTCTCAGCCCGGCTACCAGGGGCTGCCACGGTGGCACGTAGTTTGTTGATGGGTGGTCATAAAATATATTTATTTGCAATTCCTTGAACTCGCCCACCACCCCCGCCTTCGACATGGCCCTGAACACTGCAGGCTTTGTTCGCCTAGGCTGGCTGCTGGAGCCGGCTTGGGTTTAGCGCGCAGTGCGAGCAGACTCCAAAAAAAGTTGCAGTATCATAATAGGAAAACCGGGTTTCCTCAGCCTAGGAAAATGCCAAAAGGGCAAACGGCAACGAATAGTTCTCTTTTGCACCAGTCACCCGTTGGCTCTCTGGATCAAGGCAAACTTTCAACCAAAGGCTGGGTGCCTTGGGAAGAGGGTAAGTCAAATTATGACCCTGAAGTCAGTCGCCAAGCTACTCCTAGACACACGTGGGTCTGCGAAAGTCATTCAACGTGCTTCTAAGGAAAAGTTGATCGGGGTTACTAGGTGAATAAGCGTTTTCAGCACGTGGACCTCGAACCTCTATGGCGAACATTTATTTGATTTGGAGTTTATTTTATGACGAAACCGCAAATCAACAAAATCTGAAAGACTACTCTATTAGGGTGCTAAAGAAAGATAAATTCGTTTGAAGTGGTATCTGTCAGAATATCTTGCACGAAATAAACCACACCAAATGGAACTAACTGATGCCAACATGACGAAAACAGCGTATGCGAATAATGCTTTAGAAGTGGTGGTTTAACGTTGATCTTTTTTTGTGAGTGAGTCGCTTGATCTTATGTTACTTCTTATAAAAATATAGTCATTCACACAATTGGGTTTCTCTCTCTCTCTCTCTCTCTCTCTCTCTCTCTCTCTCTCTCTCTCTCTCTCTTCCCAAACCTCGAGTTAAACATGAGCTACATTTTTCTTTTTCCTTTTCTCCTTCTGACCGGCTCTTTTATTGGTGTAACTGTGACAACATAAAATTTAAATGACTATTTAGTTCGAAATCGAGAAGTGAACAATCTAGAATCATGTTTTTCCCTTTAGACATGCCATCTTCAAAGTTATGCTACTCATCCAGAAGCCATTAACAACAAATAAGTTTAAAGACAAGGGAAAATATTTCCTTTCACACAGGCAAATAAGCAAGTGTCAAAAAGGCCTGTTTTTATGTGTTACAGTTGTGTGAACTTGAACAAATAAAGACATTCTTTCTAAATGGTTTGTGTTTCCACTCTCCTCCTCAGAACAGAAAGGAAACAGAGAAAACTGTGGCTCCACGGGAGTCAGATCAAGGATAATCTGTAACAATGTCAAAATGAATAGAGTCGTGAAATTGGTGGAGTTACACCACCATCTGTCGTTAAGCACTGGGACTACAAAAATTAGGACAAAATAAATCATAATGAACTCTCCCAAAGTAAATAATAATAACGATAATAATAATGATAATAATATTCATCTAGACATTCCATCTTTTTTTTTAAATGTATGACTTACACTCTGAAGTTACCTAATACATGATTGTTCATAGCTCCATATTTCTGTCCAGATTCTCATGTCACAAACCAAGTGGTCTATGTCTTCTCCATTCTAGAGATACCTTTTTTAAATTGTCTATGAGTGTGCAGGATTCCGGGCCCCCACAGTAACCATTTGCTTCTAGTAGATTGCTGAGAACTTGGGAGACTTCAGGAACTATGGATGTCTCCAGGAAATCAAATGGCAAATTTCTCTGGAGAATCAGACTGTATCTTTTGTTAGTATAGCTTACAGTGATAGATGTACCACATTGTATCTTTGGTTTGAGTTTGGAGGAATCAAAAACAAACAAACAAAACAAAACAAAAAATGTTTCAAAGGGCAGACAGTATCCACTTATATTTTAAAGTTGTGATTTTTAGAAGACAAAGATCACTTTCTCTAGGAAAGACTGTACAGTCTAAGGATATTCTGTGTGAAAGCAGATTTCAGCCAAAATAATACTTTAAAGAAGATAACTTTTCACTAATTATTATCTTCCTGAAAATAAAAAAGAATGAAAGAAAATGAAATGGCTTATTTATATTGATAAGATGTTGCTAAAACTATACCAAGTCAAATCATACAAATTATTCAGCTGACCAAGTTAGACCAAAACAAATGACAATGTAATGAAATGTAATGAGCAGTATTTTTCTGAGATACTCTGTCTATAAAAGAATAAGTTAAATATCCAATCTTTGATGTTACTTCTTGCTACATTCATTCAAATATGTAGAACTACCTAACATAAAAGGCCTTTGCCTGTTGATATTTCTAACATTACTTTAACATCAAAATTACTGTGAGTTTTTTTTAGGTGCAAAGCAAACTGCAGAATATTCTAATCGAGTTTCCTAATTTCAAAAATTATGATGGAAAAGTATGGGTTCAGTCCCTCCCTTGGTTATTAAAATGATGATAGAATTATTTCATATTTTTAAACAGACACACCTGTCTCTCCTCTTATGGCAGAGAAAGCATTTAAACACATGCCTCCTGTCTCTACATTTTTCTTAATCTATCAAAACTAATGGGACTCAATGATGGCACTACCTTCGGATTTCATTGCAGTACTGAAAATGGAAAACTTTCCTGTCATATCCCTTGTAATGTATATGAGACTGAAAGTCTGATGGCTTCCTACTTTAAATGCCATTTTGTCGGAAAAGAAGAAAGTGTGTTACTATTAACAGTGCTATTGTTTCTGATAGGAAACTGGTGGTGAGAGACATAAAATCAACCCCAACCCTTGATGTCTTTAGCTTTATTTAAGAGAATCCCATCAACTTTTTTCACTACCTTTAAGGAATAAAGGCTAATAGGACATGGTACAAAACATGGCTTTAAAGCCACAAGTAAACAAAAGAACTCACTGGAGTCCCACAGCAATGGGACTTGTGGATTTGTATCTGGTTGGATAACCAGATGGCTCTAATATCTGTGAAAGTTTCTCCAAATAATACACTGAAGTGGTCAATAACAGGGATGTTTTGTAAAAGTGCGCTGGTGGCTGCTTTCTCTTCCCCTTTGTTACCTTCCTTTTAATTCTGATTTTTTTCTTTTGCCCCCTTTCCTTCTTCTGTCCTTCCCTAGTCTCTGTCTGATGGCTTATTGCCTTCACAATCACAACTTTGAAAATCGATCCCAGATACATTCTACCTAAGAACCAATTTTATTCAACAGGTCTTTAAAAGCACACCAGTTGTATTGATAGAAAGGTATCAGTTTATCCTCTTTTCTTCTTGTCCAGTGACATCTTACATCACGTGATTCATGCATACCATCTTCCCTGTCTTTGCATATCAAAGCAGCGTCGACTTTCTTCATCTTCCATAGACATCTCCCACAGTTTTTGCCTCACCATGTAACCTCAGAATTTCTTACTGGATGAGAGCTGACAGCATTGTTCCCATCTTCCATATGTTCAGTGTCTTCTTTGCCAGTCCATTATCATTGTTTTCCGAAATACTGATTATTTAAAATAAGAAAAAGTTCACCATACCCAATAATGTCAAATATTAAGATTTTAGCTGGCTGCAGTTAATCCATTCAGTAAGCATATCCTTAATTTCTTGAATTAAAGAAATAATTTTATCAAATATATCCTAGATGTTAAATATATCCCAACAGAATATTATCAGATTTCTAGCTATATATCCTTTTCAGCAGATCTGTCCTCTTTGATATCCAAACATCTGGTTAAAATGTTAGTTAGGATTGCAGATTTACATTATTTTTCATATTGAAGAACTTAGTAGTTAGATGCAACGTGTATTAAATCTGCATTCAAATTCTCAACTGCATCATTTAATGGCTTAACAAATATTTATATGCCATCCACTGTAGTAGTCATTTTGAGAATTAAAGATGTATAAGATTAGGTCCCTGCACAGAACTTATGTTCAAGTGAGAGAAATAAAACACATAAGTGGATTATTTCAATAAAACATGAATTTCAATAAACCATTATACAGAGGTAGCTCCAATATACCATAAAACAAGGGATAATATTTCTTAAGGCTGCAGTAAAAGAACACATAGCCAGTTGTGTGTGTGTGTGTGTGTGTGTGTGTGTGTGTGGTGTGTGGTGTGTGGTGTGGGTGTGGGTGTGACATGTATGTGTGTGTGCTGACAGTTTACAAAGAGATATAAGAATACAGCTTTGAAAAACATGAAATTCCCCAAATAGCTGTAACTAAGTAACTGCCTCGAGAACTTGTGCATCAAAAATTTATGATAAAATATGTTTATATCAAAGACTCTGCTGTGTTTAACACCTATGAAGACATTCAGTACCTCACCTGAATTATTTCATGTTACCCTTACATATAGAATATACTTATCAAGATTGCTTACAGTTTGTTATGCTCTTACCACAGGAAATTAGTGGTAAGGTCAGAACTGAAACGAAAATAAACAGAAACAAAAGACTACCAAAACAACATGAATAAATAAATGTTCTGGATGGTAGGAAGGCAGGCACTGGGTTTCCTTCTTGGTATCTTCTCCAATTTCACTGAGAAAATTTTATTTCTCAATTTCTTCCATGGCTTTTCTGTCCCCTCAAGGTGTATGTTAGTTTTCCGCTACTCTTCTCTCCCTTTCCCCCTCTTCCTACCCTTCCTTCCCTTCCCCTCTCCCTTTCTCCTTCTCTTCCTCCCTTCCAGCTCCTTCCCTCCCTTCCTTCCTCCCTCCTTCCCCCATTTCTAACACCCTTATTCTTTTGTCCTTTCCTTCCGTTCTCCTTTATTTCTTCTCCTTTCTTCTTTTTCCTTATTTTTCTCCTTTTAAGCAGAGTTTTCTACAAAGCAGAGGTGGGTTGTACAAACCAGTCTGGCCTTCAATTGAAGAGCCAGTTTGGCTTCAAAAGTGCAAAGATCCCTCCTCTTTTTTTTTAAATCATTCTTTCCTCTGTAAAGACTGCCCTAGACAACATCTCAGTCACCATCCTTCTAAATTCCTAGAACCATCTCTTCTCATTCCTGTCATGACCATTTTCTTTCTCTCTTCCAGCTACAGACTACACACAGGGTGGGAGAGAGAGAGAGAGAGAGAGAGAGAGAGAGAGAGAGAGAGAGAGAG
>NW_021620899.1:6280486-6339602 GCF_004785775.1 Grammomys surdaster | reverse complement strand
GAGAGAGAGAGAGAGAGAGAGAGAGAGAGAGAGAGAGAGAGAGAGAGAGAGAGAGATTTAAGCACAGCTAGTGAAATGCAGAACAAAAAAGTAACATGAAATGGACTCAAATAGTACTATTTGATATAAAACTCATGAAGGAGCAGAGGAACTAATGCTTTTAAACTGCCCCCACCATGAATTCACTTATATAACTCAATTATGAAAAGGTTTGGGATTTCAGTTAAGCTTTCAGAATGAACAATATACCTAGGTTATCAGTGCAAATGGAAGAGTTTTGTTAAAGGCAGTCACTGAATTATTTTCAATAGCACATTATTCGCAAACAATTCAGAAAATAAGCAATATACAATTGGATCTAGTTTTTAAGATAGTATTTAGATATAGTTGGTAACAAAAAAATGCTTTTGTAATATTATATGGTAAAACAATACCATACAAAGTTACCAGAAGAAGACATCAACAAAACATAAGGCTGTGATACCCATTAAGCTGACTTGAAGATTCTTCCCTCCAAGATTTCAAGACCTTGTATTCTTAACAACCATACTGTTCCTTGATTAGCCTGTGTGACAAGCAGTAACATCCTATATGATGACAGTATGCCAGTGAGTTTATAAAAGACAGTGCTTCTCATCCGAGCTCTTGTTCCTCACACACTCTGGGAAGGGATCCTACATGTACAGCCTTATGGGAAATTTGAAATAATGAGGAATTGAAATCTGGCCAGAAATCAAGGAGGAATTGAGGCCTTACTTCACTGGTATCTGCAAAGTGAGCTGCAGATCCTTCTGTCCCCAATGTGTCTTCTTGAGGCAACACATTGACTGCATTTTCATAAAAGAATCTAAGAAAGAGTCATCAGGCAACCTGTTCCTCAATATGGAAATGTCATAAAATTTGAATTGAGAAGTGTCTTTTGTATTAAAGTTGACATATGAGGAAATTGTCAGAAAACAATAATTACCTAACTCAACTGTAATCTGAAAGGCTAAACTTCAGGAGGAGTATCTCAAGTTTTCCCTTATTTTTCAAATTAATACCAAAGAAAGTTTATTTCATTCATAGAAAATGTAGTTTATTGAATAACTACTTCTAGATTTTTGAAAAGACAGTGCCCACTGTGTCTTTTGGAATTGTTCCTGGTAAACATAATACTGCTGGATTTCCTCCAAGCCTAGAGCATAAGCTGAATATAAAATTACATTTCAACCTTTACCTTTTATTTTCTTTACTAAAATGAGTAGAAATACAGATTAGGTACAGGATTTCTACATACAATACATACATAATGAACTGGCAGGTTATCTGAATGCTGTGTCCACTGTCTCTGATTACATAAATTTCTTGTTTATAGAACTCATTCACATATAGCGCATTTTAACTTGGCTATTTCCTACATAAGCCTACCAAAAATCATACAATAACAGCCCCATTGAATCTGTAATTCCTTTGAACAAGATCATTGTTAAAACATTTTTCATCTTGTTTCAGGTAAATGAAACTTTGAAACCTGTGAGAATGTAAGACAAGCTTCTTACTTCCTATTTAATCACAAGAAATTCCCATGGTCTCTTGAGGTTTTTCTAATTAGGTTATAGCACAGTTACAGTACTTGACTAGAGAAGGTCAGAAAAAGTTCTAAATGCGTTGAGGAAAAAGTAAGCAAATCAATATGTGTGTTTTTACTAAATTAAAGTACACAAAATAGAAAAGATTTGTTGCTTAACCTATTAACAATAATGCTTTCTGCTTAAAATTGTTAACAGTTTAATTCCCAGTTAATTTCTTAAAAGTTGAACACATGCACAGCTATATCTGTATTATGATAATATTGACTATATAATACATTTTGAAAACAACTACAGTATTTTGGGTATTTAAAAAATTGATATGTTAGTTGGCACATAAATCATATCATACAATTATTAGGGGTGTTTTGCTAAACATTAGTTAGTCTGGCAAAAGTCTCAGAAGAACTAATAAAGCCTAGTAGACTTTGTATCAGAAATCTTTGAGGAAATATTGTAGGGTTTCCATGATCATAGGTAAATATGACCTGTCATCGGAATATATAATGTCTTAGACACATAAATTTATGCCAAAGTGAGAGTTCATTTTCTTATTCAAAGATTCTTACATTTCCTGAGTTATTTTTGAAGTTAAAAAATCTTTTCATTACATCTATGATCCTTTGTCCATCATGTTGTTGATTCATCTTCTATAACAATTCTTTTTTCCACCTCCTCACTATATTCTGTGAATCAAGATCAAAGACAAAGATGTCTGAACTGGTGAAAGAAATGTATGATATTTTAACCAATTGAAGAAAACTCATTGATACTGCCCATGGTTTTCTTTTTTTTTTTTTCAAATAAGTAGGTCATTAAGGATCATAAATCATAAAATGTCTTGGCAAGAAAAAAACTGAAGTTCTGTTAGGCAAAATTTCATGTTAGTTGTTATATAAGTCCATGGACAATCAAGTTCAGATAATTTATTTGGTAAATGACATAAATTTCTATGTTTCAGGATAATAATATTGGTGAAAAAGATTACCTTTTGGGAACTATTTGAGGCAATCTGACCTCCAAAATATGGTTCGCATGATGAACTCTACCTTACAGACTTCATCAGGGAAATGTGGTACACAAATGTGAGACTTTCAAAGGACCGGAAGTGAACAGCTGTTCAAGTGTGAGAACTAGATAAAGTGCAGTCATGAAATAGAGACATTTTACTTCCCGAATTCTGTTCAGTTACGTTCTTTCAGCAAATATTTATTGAGTCTACATTATTTGTCTGTCAATATTTAATACCTTAGTATTCTAGGTATTAAATTCTTCCCAAAGAAAGATTTAAGTATGGGTTTTCTTGGAGTCTCCACATTATGGATAGTCAAGTACCCAGAATTCTAACATGCTTGGCTCCCCAAGGTCTTTCCAATATCATGTAGATTTGTAAGTGAATATGCTCAGAGCTATCTTGATTCCACATTGAATAGTTTGCCACTGGGAGTTTGTAGCCTAAACTGGTGCGTGACATGCTAACTTCACCTGAAATTGTTATTCCTCCGGCAAAATGGAACATTCAATCTATAACCTTGTTTATTTACTGTAGTTTTACACTAGCACTAACTCAGTCTGTGCAAAGCAGGATCTGGAGCCAAACTTCTGCTGGGTGACCTTGCTTTTTACCTGCTTGTCATGACTGGTGTTGGGTGCAACATAGGACTCTTAGCTTGCCCAACAGTCATCCTTAACTTTCCTGTGGCTTTCTGAGATTATTCTGTAGTTCATCTCATTCAAGTTCATCAAGAACTTGATACACCATATGGAGTTCTTTATTGCTAAATACTGAAAGATGAAAGAAAATACATGAGCAGCACTTGTTCAAGAATTCCTGTCATTCATGGTCCCTTCTATACCTCATCTTCAAACCATGTTCCCTTAGAACACTATGGGATGTTTCAGAGACTCATGTGCTTATGTTTCTTTCAGGTGGGTTGCATCAGTTCCTTTATTGTTAGTATTCTGTAAGAAATTTTATCTCTAGTGCACTCTCTGGAGTACTCAGTAGAGGGCATGATCTTGAAATGAATACACAATATAGCGAGATATGTTTCTTTTATATATATTTTAAAAAACCACTTCCAATGTTAAAAAACATTTTATTATAATCTTATTTATTTGTGTATGTGTGTGTGTGTCCAGGTGCCATGTGCCATGTGCTATGGCAAGTGCCTAGAGGTCAGAGAACCTGGGGCTCAAACTCAAGTGGTTAGGCTTGGAAGCAGGTACCTTTACTCTCTGAGTTATTCTGCCAGCCATATGTACTTCCTTTTCATAATTACACCAACAATGAGACTAAGTCTCAGAGAGTTTTATGAAACATGGACTACATAGAGATTTTGTTCAGCAGGCTCAGTGTAAGGCATTTTAGGCACAGTGTATCTTTACCATTGGCAGCTATAAAACATAGGATACATCACTTATATTTTACCAGATATGTATATATGTATATATATGTGTGTGTGTATATAAAATGCTATCAATAGAAGAAGAGAGACAATTGAAATATTAGTTGTGAAATCTTGATTTCTTAACTTATTTTTCAGCAGATATGAAAAAATTCATGACAAAAAGGAAATATTAATCCCATTTAAAGTGGTTTGGGATTATTATATAATCATATTTACTGAGTGGTGTGCTAATGTAAGAGTTATTAAGGGATGAGTGGTTAAACAAATTATGACACCTACACCATGAAAAACTATTCAACAATAACACAGAACTTACTTAAATTCTGAAGGATATTATGTTTAGTAGTGAGAAGGTTACATAGTGTAATCATTTAGATAACATGCTCTAATAACCAAATTGTGAGCATCAGGGACAATTATAAAGTTTTCAAGCATTAGATAGACATCATTGAAGAGATGGATGTGTCTAGCTGTAAATGGGTAGCAAAGACATAGCTCTTGTGATGGGACATTCTGTGTATTGATTACCCTGATGTTTATAAGTTTTTCCACAAGTGGTCAAATATCACAGAACTAGATTACACCATGCTAGTACAATATCTTGATTTGTTTGTTATGCTTTCTTTAAAACAAAAGTTTTTAGTGAACCTACGTGCATGTTATATAGGCCTTCCCAAATTATTTGATCTTTGTAATCAACTATGTAATTGTTTAAAGGGAGAACTATTACTATGTAATTGTTCAAAGGGAGAGCATTAATATTTAAATGTATAAAACAATGAAGAAAATCAAGGATTGGAAGAGGATACAGGTGCTGTATTAGGATTAGGGGAAATAACTGCTTGCTCAGTTCAAAGCAGGCCAATTCTATGCCTGCAGATAGTATTTAAGATTATATAGAACTCTCATACACAGACTAAACTAGATTCTACCTGTTTCTACATATCTAAGTGTAATAGTTCTGTTTGCAATGATGAAAACAGTCTGGAAATCATGGTGACACTCTCCATCATATAAACATGTTTCCCCCAATAAATGCATGACCCTGGAAATGAATGGCTTTGTGTATTCTGTTGAGTAGACTTTACTGTAAACAGGGACATAAGTGTTTTGGTATGTCCCACCCTGGAAGTTACAAATGATTTTTCCTTTGTATATATCCACAAGTGTGAGGTACAAAGAGATCAAAGGCTAGACCCCAACCCAGTAAGAAAGAGATTGAGCGAAGAAGGAACCCAATTAATTGTGTTAATTGGATTTTAAATACTATTCAAAGAAAACATACTCAAAGATGTAAACGGTCATGACTTTTCTTCCGAAAGATGAATGCTACTAATGTTGAAACTTCTGATTATATAAATAAAGCCCTAATCAATCACTGGGAAAATCATAATCAAAGAAAATAGAAAGAAACTGATTAACCCAAGTTCTGTTGTCTAGATGTTAAAATTTATTGGCTGAAAATTTGACTTAATTTTAAAGAATATGGATTGCTCTCCCAGAGGACCAGAGTTTGATCTAAGCACCCACACAGGTTGTCTCACATCCCCTGTAAATTCAGCTTCAAGTGACCTAATATCTTCTTCTCCAAACTACATGCACACACATTTTTAATCTTTAAAATATAGTATCATTCATTATATCTTAGCATGTATTTTTCCCAGTTATTTTTTTACACATGGGTCTTTACCCAGGCATACACATGTTAATACTGGTGTGAAGTTTTGATTTGAATGTGTCGTAGACATTTATATATGCAATTAAAGCTAGAGACCTATCAAAAATTTAAGAGCACCAACTTAGACATTGTATGAATGAACTATGATTTAATCAATCAAATACCATGTAAATGAGTTCCTGACAGAGTGGTAAAATTTTCTGCAATAATTATAAATGTGCCTATTTAATCTCATAACTGTTACTATTGCTTTATATCTTTTAGGAGGCTGCAATTAAATGGAAACTTTCATGATTTCTTTTATCTTCTTGATATGCAGTTCTTTTTATTACTACAAAGTGTCTCTCTACATTCTTTTTCATGTTTTAAATTCATTTCTGAGGGTGGTCTCAGCTGTTCTAATAAATATTTGCAAGTGTGATATTGCTGTTTGATTTAAAGAACATTTTACTTTTCTTGAATTAGTTTTAGTCAAAAAGCTATTTATAGTGTTACTTTAGTTCTAGGAATTTGGTATTTTAAAGGTTTTACTTTGTTTCTGACAACTTTATTGAGTTTTTTTGGCCGAACATTGTTTATTTATTATTTGTAATTTAGTTGTATCTCTCTTTTGTGCCCTAGCATAGGAACACTTAAAAAAACAAAAATCCCATGTATGATAATAAAGAAGGTTGTTCTGAGGAATGACATATACCCACCAATTGGAACTTGATAATTGAATTATTCAAATACACTGAATGGTCTCTTGTGTGATGTTTGGTTGATTTATCTGAGAAAGGCATGAAAAGCCCTTGTTCTATCTATTCATTATGTAATCCTCTGATTCAGGGTTATTGTTTGACAGACAGTTATTCCTACATGAATCCCAAGGTAATATCTCTGAATTGTGGAAAAAGTATTTATATGGTGTGCATACCTGTATTTCCCGCCAGGCTAGAAACTGAGGCACAAGGACTGTGAGCCAGCTAGAGCAATGAGAATCTCTGTCTCATAAAACAATACAAATAAAGAAACAAAGGAAGGAAGGAAGGAAGGAAGGAAGGAAGGAAGGAAGGAAGGAATGAAGGAAGGAAATAAAGGAAGGAAGGAAGGAAATAAAGGAAGAAGGGAAGGAGGTAGTGATGGAAGTAGAGCGAGAGAGAGAAATTAGAAAGGGAGGGAGGGAGAAAGAATGCAAACACTCTACAACCGTCATTGGATGTACTCAGTTGCTTAGAAGATCAGTTGTACTCAGAAGATCAGTTGCTCACTCTTGAGTCTGAGTGGTGGGCTTAGTTCTGTGGCTCACTACTGCTTTGAAGGATCAAAAGGGAATAAAAGACCATATATACCCAAAATAAAAAAACAGCTAAAATTCCAATTTTCCAACTTTCTGATTCTGGAATTTTAGTTCTACTGAATGTAATTACATTAAGTCATAGAAACTTGTTGTTGAAACAGTTGAATTTTATTACTTTTGAAAGAGCGTGCAGGTTTCTGAACATTTTTGCAAAGTAACATAATAATGTTGGTCTCTTGTTCTTTTGGGTTATCTAATTTCTCATTTGTAGCCTTGAAATTTTATATTTCTTTTAGACTAGGTATATGGCACAATTAGGAGAATGTTTGTGAACATAGAGACAGTGTTGAGATTGATCCCCAACTCCACATAAAACCTGGTATGATCCTGCTGATGCCGGACATGCTGATGTCAGGACTTGGAGGGAGGTAGCAGCAGCCAGGTTAGACATTCAAAGCCATCCATGACTATGTAAAAAGTTTGAGGTTAATTTAAGGACACTAGAAGAAGAATGAACATTTGTCCTTTATTCAAGATAAGTAAGCTTGAGCCTCTCCACTTATTATTACTTCCTTGTCTTCCCATTGGATACTTTTCTTCGCAGCTTCCTAGTGGATGTAAAATGAAGATTCACCAATCCATCCTCCAGTTTTATTAAGTGCTCATTTATGTATCTCTTGCTTTTTGTCCCTGGTTTGCATTTAGGTTTGTTTCTCAATACCTGTGTATATCATTGAATATTCTTGTTACTATTATTTACATCTGATTCAAAAGATATTTCATATATTGAATCTTTATATTTTAGTAGTTGCATTTTTCATGCCATAATTTTTCTAAGTTATTTTACATTTACCTTACTTTTAAGTCTGTGCCTGCTTGTATTTTGTACTGTGTTTTCCTTTAATATATTTTCTTAAGTCTGTGTCTGTGATCATTCCATTACAGATATATTTTAGCATGTTTATCAGGTTTTTGCATGACATTTATTTCATTGATTTTGATTTTTGATGTTTAATTGACATACAGAAGTATGATATAAGGGAATTTCTAAGTCTTTGACTCAGTCCCCACACATGCCACATCCACGGCCGTGATTAACGATCGGACAAAAGGAGGAGCTTAAGGGAGAAAGGGTTTACTTTTAGCTCACAGTTCAAGGTATAGTATGCATCAGGGAAGGAAAGTCGAGTGGGCAGAGCTTGAAGCAGCAGGTTACATGTCATCCATAATCAGGATGAGAGAGCAGTGAATGTGTTCAGTCCGTTTTATCCATTTATATAGTCCAACATACCTTGCTGAGGGAGCAGTCCTGCCCACAGACAAGATAGATCTTCCCACATCAATTCATGCAAATCAAGATAATCCCCCACAAGCATGCCCAGAGGCCTGTCCCAGGGATTCTAGATTCTGTCAAGTTGACAATTAACACTAGCCATCACAGTCCCAATTCTGGCTTCAGTCCCTTTATCACTGCTACCTCTGTACCATGTGAAGGGCACCATATTGTAAGCAGGATAAACATATTATGCTTGCCTAATTTGAATATTTGTAAAACTACAGCTAGACAGGTGGGTAAATCAGAGCCATATGTACACTAATCACATTTAAAAATTAATAAACTAGGATTATTTATTTTACCTGTGTGTAAAATTTACAACCAGGTGTTTAGGAGTAAGAGAACCAGGGGAATAATTGGATAATTATAGAATAATTAATGTGAATTATAGCAATCATATCTGGAATCTGCATAAAAGAACTCACATGCAATGAAGTCTCTATGGTCCAAAGGTGTTTGTTTCCATGGGAATGACACATTACCCTTCCATCTTAATGACATTATGAAACCAAGTGTTTGTTAGGATACTGAAATTCAGTCTGATAAAAGCTCATGATTAAGCCCGTTTATTAGTGATGAAACAGCCCTTAGTTAACAAACTATACATTTAAAAGCTCAGAACATCTTTAGAGAATATAGATCATATGTCCTTTACTACAAATTTCAAAAATGCATAAAAAATAAGATACAGAAATTAATATGCGTAAAACCAATGTACAGAAATACAAACACAAGTGAATTTCATGTCATTCTGTTATTTCAATGCATTATATTCTTTAATGCTTTTCAATTACATCTATAGCTTTAAAATGAAAAATACTTGCTGATGTGCATAAAGAAGAGGTGAATTATCATGATGATTCATTTAAAGAATCTTGCCCAAAAGGCTATGAATGTACCATCCCCAGAATGCCTTTAGATATTAGGAAAGTGAAGGTTAAGGCCAAATACCTCACCACAAAGAACTGTATGCCTCCAAATATTGACACAAGGAAGTTTCGGGTGACAGTTTATATAATTGCATATTTCTAAATTTTCATATTCAACGATTCTGTAGTAATAATGTACACATTGTGAAAGGTTTCCACATGATGTACTAAAGCCAGTCTAGCACATATAGCACAGGTCAATGCCAGTCTATAGCTCTGTCAGGATTTAATAACAGAGTTCTCCAAGTGATTTAGAGTTTTAGTTTGAAGAATCACAGGCCAGCTATTGTGATGAACCAGTGAGGAGGGAGCAGGAGACAAAGGGGAGCCAGACTAGGATGCAGGTGATGATGAGAAGGCAGATTGTTTTGTTCCCCACGCTGAAAGGCGGATTCAGGTTCAGATACTCACCAAGGGTTAGACCTGTGAAGTCTGGTGGAGAAAGTCACCATCTACATGACAATGAAAAGCTTTGGAAGAAACCAGATTTGCTGGCACAGTTATCATAGGATTTCTGCTCCCCAGAATTGTGAGCTAATAAGTTTCTACTTGCTAGGCCTCCTCATCTGTGGTGTTCTGTTACAGAGGTGCTGGTAGGCTAGTATAAGGGGTGTTACATTTGGAAATTAAATCTTGATTACAAAAAGAAAAAAAACAATTGATGGAGAGTAGTGAGTTCCTTGTTTCCCTGTCAAGCTCTTTGACCACTGAGTAATATCATATCCACTGAACCTGCTATTCTGAGAATCACTATTTTTCCAGCTAACCTCCTTCAGACAGTACCCTAGAATGGTAATATTTGCTCAGTGTTCTTCACGGTATTTTGGCTTTTAGTTCATCCTAGTTCCACAGTCTTTCCCTCTGATCTCCATGTGCCAAACCTTTGGTCACCACAGCTTTTGCAGCTCAGCAAATTTAATACTTTACAAATTTATATTTTGTTTCATAGATAGATTTATCCTGTTCTTTTCTACTTTCTTATTTTTTTATCCAGTATTTTTTATTTTCTAGTTTCTATTTTATACTTAATTGCTGTAACTTTGAACCAAAGAAAAAAGTTAGACTCAAGATATTACCAGTCTTATTGCTTATTAAAATTATATATATTGTTACTGCATCTCTGATTATTTTCAATTTGATTAAAATACAAACTGGTCTAAGTATAAATGTTCTGCAAGAGGATATGTGTAAAACTTTTTGAATTAAAAAAAATGCATTTTTCCTAATGTCTATCTAATTCATTTGTAAATTATGATTTATATTCACCAGACTAAGTGAAAGTAACTGTTATTATCTTTAATTTTTGATTATTATTTTAAAATAAGATAAAATTTTAATAGATGTAAGTGATGATATTTAGAATGTAATTAAAGGAGTTTTGTTTATGGCTTCACATTAACTCATTGCTTTTTCCAATAGATTTACTTTTTTATTGTCACAAGATCTCGTTTGTCAAACCCTATAGTATGCATCCCTATAGGGAAAACCATTACTTGGTTTTATCCTGAAGCAAATGGTTTTCCTCTGGACTAGAGATCTGTATACATAGCAAGAGGTAGATATCTTTGTTGGTAAGTGCAATGAAAGTTTTTAGTTTGCATCCCCTAGTAGCTAGGAAACAAGCTGGGCACAGCTGAGCATGTCTCTAACTCAAGAGCTTGGTATGAGAGATAGAAACAGGTGGATCCCTGGAGCTCATTGGTCACATAGCCTAGGTGATCAGTAAACTCCAATCTCAGCAAACGCTTCTCAAAAAATAACGTGTAGAGAAAGCAAGGAAGATATTTGATGTTGAACTCTTCACATGCATGCAAAAAATGTATATATACACAAGTTTAAACACGTGCACACATAGATAGATAGATAGATAGATAGATAGATAGATAGATAGATAGATATAAAATTATTAAGAAAATCTGGCTTTCACTGACATAACTCAGGTGAAATAATTGAGGACTATTAATCCTGGGAAGATCAATAATTCCTTTTGATTTCTAAGTAATATTTCTTTGTATAGATGTTATACAATTCCTTTAACTATTTGCTTACTGACACTACTTGTGTTACTTCAGATTTGGGGGTGTTGGAATGTGCTGGAATGGGAGTTTGGAAGGTAAAAATACATAGTTACCTATAACTACTGATTTGGAAGTTTAGCCATGTTATGTATGAAACAAACAAATTTTATTTTTGTTCAGTTGTCCTTGGTGTGTTAATTACTCTTATATTTCTGAATATATAGTTGAAAAACAGCTGAAAATGCCAGATGAAACAAAAGGCAGAGGCTGAATGGGATGAGGTTATTTCAAAGTGTTATCTTCTGGTTCTTTTATAAGAAGAAAACCCTCACCAGGGCTCCCAGAAGCCTTCCTCTCATTTACCATTGCTCTATGCATTGACAGCAACTGAGAACAGAGAAAATTCTGAGACTGCTTTCTCTAGATAAATTCTATTTCATGAGTTGAAGTTGAGTCAACCAAGCCAGACAAATTCGGGTCGTGTTAGCAAGATGACTAAAGGATGTGGTTGCAAATACGGAAGCAGTATTGTTTGCTGTAAGACTTTCCACTGATCTCTTTGTGCTAACTTATGTTTCTTACTCATTTGAGGTCTTCTTTATTGTCACTAGTACTTTTCAAGAAATGTGAATTTTTTCCAATGCCACTACCTGATAAGATAGAATTTACTTGTCTTATATGTTTTACTAGTTAGCAAATGTTCCAAATTTTAGGTAAAATATAACCCCTAATTTATTTTATTTTTTTTTCTGATTACAGTGACTCATTTAGACAGAAGGAATACTCAGTGCAAAGTTTCTTCTCTTAACTGTTTTAAGAAAAGTATCCTCAGTAATTGGTTCTTTTCTGGAACTCTTAAGCCATCTTTGGTTGGAAGCAAAATATTGCATCTAATATATACCAGCTGTGAAAGGGTAACCTTGAATTTAGGATATGGTAGACTAAAAAGAAAAGCTTTTATCAGAACTTTCTATGTACATTTTCATCGACTCATGTGGCATACATCTGGATGGGCCTTTGATAACTGCGTGCTAAAAAAAAATGAATATAGTCTAAAATGTTATATTTTTTTCTTTTTTCCAAACACTTGAAAAGGTAAACATTAAATATATGCAAAAGCTATGAAGTTACAAATTATATTCTTAGGATCTAAATTTGCTACCTTCAAGCAAAATTTGATTGAAAAAGGAAAAACAAAACAGTGGAACAACTATTAAACAGTTAAATTTTTCCACGCATGTGGTCTTTCATTTAATCTTCCATATATTTTATTTTATATTTCCAGAGGACAATATTTTGGCTCTGTTAAGTAATTTTTTTAGGTCATAAGCACACACACACACACACACACACACAAACACACACACACACAAGTGATTCTTACCCAGAAATAAGATAGCAATTCTTATGTTTTATTATTATCCTATTAAAATGTTAATAGAGGGCAATCAACCAACCAAACAGAAGAAAAATCAATATGAACATAGGTATCATCAGTTCATTCTTTTTAAAATCTGGATGGTTGAAAATGGAATGCACAAGGTCAAAGAAAACATAAAATTTAATATAGAATCTAACTACCACATTATCATTAATTTCATAAGTTATAGCAAAAAGTTTCTTATATTCTGATGTCTAAGCAATGGTTACTTACTAGCACATGAATTTAGAGTAACAGAAAAGACATGCATGAGGATGTGGAGAAAGGGGAACACTCTTCCATTGTTGGTGCGATTACAAGCTGACACAACCACTCAGGAAATCAGTCTGGTAGTTCCTCATAAAATTGGACATAGTATTACCTGAGGACCCAGCTATACCACTCCTGGGCATATACTCAAAAGATTCTCTAACATATAACAAGGACACTGTGTTCATAGCAGCCTTATTTATAATAGCTAGAAGCTGGAAAGAACTCAGATGTCCTTCAACAGAGGGATGGATACAAAAAATGTGGTACATTTACACAATGGAGTATTATTCAGCCATTAAAACCAATGAATTCATGAAATTCTTAGGCAAATGGATGGAACTACAAAATTTCATCCTGAGTGAGGTAACTCAATCACAAAAGAACACACATAGTATGCCCAAAAGCTCGCAGCACCCAAGATACAACCCATAGACCACATGAAGCTCATGAAGAAGGAAGACCAAAGTGTGGGTGTTTCAGTCCTTCTTAGAAAGAGTAACAAAATACTCATGGGAGCAAATATGGGGACAAAGTGTGGAACAGAACCTGAAGGAGAGGCCATCTGGAGACTGCCCTACCTGAGTATCCATCACATGTGCAGTCACCAAAGGTAGACCCTGTTGTGGATGCCAGAAAGTTCATGCTGACAGGAGCCTGACATAGCCATCTCCTTAGAGGTCTGCCAGAGCCTGACATACACAGAGGTGGATGCTCACAGCTAACCATTGAACTGATCATGGAGTTCCCAATGGAGGAGTTAGAGAGAAGACTGAAGGAGCTGAAGGGGTTTGTGGCCCCATGGGGAGTGCAACAATAGCAACCAACCAGAGCCCTGAGAGTCTAATTCACCATCCTGGGAGCACACAGGGAGGGACCCATGGCTCCAGCTGTATATGTAAGGGAGGATGGCCTTGTCAGGCATAGGTGGGAGAGGAGGTCCTTGGTTCTGTGAAGGCTGGATGTCCCAGTGTGGGGGAATTCGAGGGTGGGGAGGTGGGAGTGGGTGGGTGGGTGGGTGGGGGCACACCCTCACAGAAGCAGGATGAGGGGAAATGGAATAGGGGGTGTCTAGGGTGGTAAAATAGGGAAAGGGGATAACATCTGAAATGTAAATAAAAAAATATCCAATAAAAAACAACACATGTGAAAATTTCATTAACCTTGAAACTAATGAAATGTAAAAGAAACCAAAACCAAAATATCACATACTTTGGACAGAGAGAGTACTTGAAAGAGGAATCATGGAAGAATTAAACACTGGAGAGTTTTACGGTTTATGGACAAGATAAGGGTAATTGTGATAAAAGAACTTACTAGTCAAAGGAAACAATAAGAGGTAGTGAGGACATGTGATACATACATACATACACACACACACACACACATACACACCATAATCCTTCCGTAGAAACACGTTTATTCCCATAAACCAAAATGGTGGTAGAAGAAGACTCCTCCCAGCCCTGGGAAAAACCCTTATATACCCTAGAGCGGCGTAATCATTTCTGATTGGCCGTAAACTCGTAGCGCGCCAAACGCCGTGGGATGGGCTTAGCCTTGGCGGGCTTTACATGGCACATGCGCACTTTATTTGTTTACTAGGAAGAATTATGGCTGACAGCGCCACCTAGCGATGGCGGACTTTGCCAGCTCTGCCGCGGCTCCTAACATCTGCCCCTTTTTTTTGTTTTTAAAAGCAGAGGGTGGTAAAGGTCCCTGGGAAGGTTACGTAACTCCCATATTTGGGGGTCTCACGGCGGGTCTGAGTCTCTTTAGAGGGCGGTGCTCAAACTCTTACCCGTCACGGGGTCAGCCTCCCCACCCGAGGCTGCCCTGTCTTAGGTGGCCGAGACTTATCCGTCCACTCCGTTATTGACTTACCAGACCTTCTATCCGTGGAACGAACACCTTAGTGGGCAGGGACTGTGTATACAAATGTTTGAGGCTTTACAGGGTGTCTTTACCAGAAGCCCTTGGGTACAGCGGCTGAGGAATCTGTCTACTGGCTATTTCTTTTTTGTTTTGTTAAACAGGCACTGGTCAATGTCCCGTGTCTAGGCTGACTGACATTTCTCCCCAGCCAGCACCAAAGAATGGTGAGCTCTCTGGCTAGGCTACGAGGGTCGCGCACCCACACCTGGCATTCTCAGAATGTGCGCCCCAGGTTGTGGCCACTCGTAATGCCTGTCACCGGGTAATATCACCATTCGTGGTATACCTCTGGCATATGAGATCAGCTTATTCCCGTCGTTGGGATCAATTGACAGCCGGCCTGGAGACAAAAGGATGGAGTTATCTAACTGACTGCCCTTGGCCTGTCTAGTATGGTACCAGTTATGACTCAAACCCAAGGCCTGATCAAGCAAATTCCATCTTGGGGGAATAAGCGATCAAAGAACCAACAGTTTAAGACCGTCTCCCTTACCCTACCAGGTGCAATGGAAACAAATCCTCCGGGTGCAAGGGCTAAGGGGAACAGAAAGAGATGCAAACACCCATCCCTGTGCAATGGAGTCATCTCCTAGGGGTGCAAGGGCTGTTTGTCTCAAAATTCAGGTACCACAGCTATACAGACAAGAATCAGCCAGGCCAAGACTCCTCACTGACCCAGTGTAAAGGGCAAATGTTCTGGGGTGCAACGCTGATGGCCTAACATTTAGCACCACTACTCGTGGGGGGGGGAGACTGCTTATAATTGAGGCAGTGATAACCACACTGCAGGGGAAGCCCCTAGTACTTTGGAAGCGCCTGTGCAAAAATAGCCTTGTCAAGATTATGTTGAGCTCTGAGTTTGCAAACCAACCAAAGATGAATACTAATCCGCAACTAGGGTAAACCAAACAGGCCTACTCCCACCCACTTAAAAAAGGGAAGAAAAGGAAAGGAGGACAGTCCCTCAGTCAGGGACAGATCCACGTGCGTCGAGTTGATGTTCACCACAGCTGCTCTCAATTTTCTGAGTGTCTCACTGAAGTTTTCTGAGCAGTTTCCTGTAAGATACTGAAACAATTTTCTGGACAGATTAGTTACACGAGTAAAGTTTTTATACTGTACACTGGTGATGTAAAGTGTACCCAGTTTTCTCTCATATCTCAATTGGGCTAGTTGAAAGAGGATATCTAATCTCTCTCTCATTAAATCAAGGCGTTGATTAAGGATCATTAGCCCGCCTTTTAGTAGGGTACTGGCGGAGGTTTGAAGGTTAACAGTCTCTGCCACCGTGGCTGACAATTGGGGGTAGTGTCCACCTGAACAGAAGTTGACATAGCAATCTCAGTGGCAGTGGCGATAACGGCACTAATTAATATCGTCGTCACTATGGCTGCAGTTATACCAAAATCTCTTTTTTGTCTAAATAATGACAAAGTGGAAGGAGTCTCCACGGGGATGGGAACCCATCGCGTGACTCTGGCAACCATAGTGCGAGTGAATCTTTAGAATTCCAACACTGGGACATCCAGCAGGTTTTATTGGTACAATTCTTAAAGGTGGAATTTGATAAAATAAACAAAAATACTAGGAACCTGTATCCCTTGGATCAGTACAAGGGCTATCAACAGAGCCTGGAGGGTCTGTCTGGGTGTCACCTTCCAGTATCGTGAGTTGTCACGTCAGCCGTTCTGGTAACCAAAATGGATTGTCTTCTTCCTGTGGAAACACACAGACCGCTCCCCTGGCTTTTATTAAAATAGAATCTGGACTTTTTCATTGTCCGGTCAAGATGTCTTTTTATTTGACCATTTCTTTTGGCCTATCAAGCTGAAAATGAGGTTTTAGCCAATTAATCTCTGTTAACAACTTTTGAGAATCACTCTTCTGGAGCAACAAGTACTCTAAAATCTTAAAGCTCATTGTACTAGAGCAAAGTCTTGTAGAAAAACTCTTTTAGAGAGATCAGCCAATAAAATATACAATGAATAATAATATATACTGAGAGATTTAAACGCTTTAACCTTTTGTATTAAAGCAACAACAAATTTTTTAAGGCCATTAATTATTCTTTGAGGCAAGCCTTTTTAATGAATGGCTTCATGGGCTCTCAAAAATCACAAGCAATTTCACTTAATGCAAACCTCTCACCTTTACCAGGAGGTAAAGGAACTGTATAGAACACTCTTTTAAATCTATAATAATTTTTTATATGCATTTACTTGAATGGCAGCTGGAGCAGGCAAGTCAGGCTGTAGTGCCCCATTAGTCTTATAAATCTTAAATTTGAACTTTCTCTGTGTAGCCCTGGCTGTCTTGGAACTCACTCTGTAGACCAGGCTGGCCTTGAACTCAGAAATCCGCCTGCCTCTGCCTCCCAAGTGCTGGGACTAAAGGCGTGCGCCACCACCGCCCGGCCTCTAGGGTTTTTGAATTAATTGAATAACCAACTCTTTTTAGCTGAGTGAAGTATCAAATAAAGCCAAGCTGAAGGCAATCTTGTCTTCTAATAATTGTTAATTAGCCCCAGTATCTATCAATCTTTTAAAACCCTTTTTCTTTTAATTATTAATTTAAGATTAGGTTTTTTAGTTACTGATAAGACCTAATACACATCAGAGGAACCAAGGCCATTTTGTCTCTATCACACCCAACAATTTTGGCCTGGCCCAAAAGCTGTTTTGAATTTCTTTTGAGTCTGAGGCTGACACCTCCCTAAGGAACAAGCAAGGCAATAAACAAATTCTAGAGAACACCCTTTTTGAGGCGGGACAGGACAATAGGAATGTCTGAAATCTAAGCTCCTGTCTCAACTACTCTGTTAAAGTCTAATTTAAATGTAAATGTTTTAATCTTGGCCTATATCCTGAGGCCTGGCCCAAGGATTATCCTTCTTGCACCAAGGACAGGTGTGTCAGGTAACCTTGGTCACCTGGCTGTTGTTAAGCCTCTGTTCCTGGGACAGTCACTTTAAAAACTATCTAAATTTCTACATTTAAAACACTCCCCATCTCTATGGCTCTGTGCAGTTATGGCCAGAACCTGATTGTATGAGGGTGCAATTTCATTGCAAAGACAAGTATCTAAGTCTGTCTTTGCTTGTATGTTCTGAGGACTGTGTGGGCAGTTTAACCTGATTAACATCACACTGACCTTGTCTTACAAGCACGTTAAGATCTCAGTCTGTGTGTCTTAATTTAAATGTAGACGTTCTTAATCTCTAGCAGGCCAGTACTGTATCACAACTTGTTATAAATATTTTTATTTAACTCTACCTGCTGCCCCCCTTTCCATAACATGGGCGAATCAAAAAATTTTTAAACTCAAGATTACAACTGCCAACTGCAGCCAATGGAATACTGGCAGTTTAACTAAATTTTTAAATATCTTTTGTAGCATTAGAGTGTAACCATTAATTTTGAGAAGCAAAAGCAAAACCAATTTAAACAATTTATCTTCTCTAAAATCAACACCAAGCAGACCACCCCTATGCTATAACGTTTTGCTGCTAATTCTCTACACATGAATGCATGAAGCAGCTTTTAATCTCATTGAAGAGACATTGGTCTAAAATCTTATTTTCTATATACCTGGTTTCTGAACGACTCTAACACTGAGCAAGTTTCACGCCACCTTTCGTTATCAAAGTTGTAAATTTTTAATTACACCCAATAATTTAAGCCAATAGTCTATAACCAAGACATGTAGAACATTTTTATACTTTTAAAACCAATCCGAAACAACAATGAAATGGCTATATATCTTATTTTTAGATCAAACAAAATTTCTTGTCTTTCTAGCTGTAATTTCAAGAGAAAAGCACCTTGTCACAGAGGTTTTTCTAGGACAAAACGACTCTTAGCTTCCTTATAAAACCCAAAATGCTGCTGGTCTCTTTTAAAAGCAGCTTATGTCAACCTCAATTCCTGAAAAGACCTTTTTTAGCTCCCAAAGGTTGAATCAAGCAGTATTAACGATCTTTCTTTTTGAACACGTAACAAACACAGAACATTTAGACAATGAAACAAAAAGCAAACACAAACACGTGGACATTAGCGCGCCAAGGACGTACACAAAGAACTTCTAGGAGCTACAGAGAAATTCAAGACGTCTCCCGAATTCTCTGTTTCTAGATGAACTCTGAAATAGCCTTTTCATTCTTTTTGCTGACACAGCTCAGAGAGAGGGCACCTGTATTTTTTAAAACTCTTTCTCTCTCTCTCATATTTAAAATGTAACTTTTCATCTCGTTCATTGGAGATGTAGCGGGTAGTTATTTTAACACTTCAATACCCTGCTTTCTAATTCCTTTTCTCTCCCAAACACTTTTCTTGCAAACACAGTTTCTAATTAACCATCATTAACCCAAGCACTCGATCCCGCGGCGTCGGCCGCCATCTGGCTGGCATCTTCCTCCTCATCTATCTCTCCATCTGAGTCCTCTGAGGGAGCCATCTCCTCCGACCCAGAGCTATCACGCCCCAGCACTTCCTTTACCGGATAAAGAGATCTCTTTCTGAGGCTTACTTTCCTTCCGTCTCTCCCGAGAGTGTTCTTCCTCTCCTCTCTCATCCCCGTGGGTTGGTTTTTGGGGAGGCCTGATTTCTTAAATATGTCCCTTTTCTCTTTTCTATTCTGAATTTTTAAGCGCTTCTTGTTTCTCTCTGTTTCTGACATGTGGGCCCGTAATTCGTCTATCACTCCCCAGCCTGCCGCCATAATCGAGCAGCTTTTCTCATCTTGTAAAACCAGAAGGAAGAAAACTACTAGCACCATAGCGAAAACCTCTAAAGTTCCTGCCAACTGGGGAGGAAAGTGAACTAATTCAAGTCCAAACCTGTCTCTCAGAGATCATTATCCAGTTCTACGGTTCTGGATTCACTCCACGCGTGGATGGCGAGCGGCGGAGGGTCTTCTAAAAACGTGCCGGCGATGGAAAATTCTCCCGGGTTTTTCGGCACCAAATGTGCGGGGCACGCGCGTAATGGTCTCCCCGGCAAAAACATACACACACGCACACACACATACACACCATAATCCTTCCGTAGAAACACGTTTATTCCCATAAACCAAAATGGTGGTAGAAGAAGACTCCTCCCAGCCCTGGGAAAAACCCTTATATACCCTAGAGCGGCGTAATCATCTCTGATTGGCCGTAAACTCGTAGCGCACCAAACGCCGTGGGATGGGCTTAGCCTTGCCGGGCTTTACATGGCACATGCGCACTTTATTTGTTTACTAGGAAGAATTATGGCTGACAGCGCCACCTAGCGATGGCGGACTTTGCCAGCTCTGCCGCGGCTCCTAACAGTGGAGGGAGAGGAGGTAGGGAGGATCTGAGAGGACTAGGAGGAGGAAGTGTATTCAGGATATATTATATGAGAAAATAGTCTATTTTCAATCAAAACTAAGAAAAAATAAACAAAGCAAAACACACAAAAACAAATATGTCAATTAAAGAATTATTCCCATTTTCAAAAATATTAAAGCTAGCTCAAAAATTCTGAACCATACAGTATTATACATGACTTTAAAACCAATGTATGTGTCACTTGATTTTCTCTTGCTTAGGAATGCATTTGTCTACTTCCCTAATCTTTTATTCTGCAGAATGACTGTCCTGTAATTCCCAGAATTTCTCATGCTCTTGGTGTCCCCTCTGTCCCAATGTTTCTCTTTCTTTATTGATTTCCACAGACTCTATTTCTCCTAGACTCACCTCATCCTCATACTTTCTCTCTGGAAGCACTACTTAGATTCCCTTCACAGACAATTCATTGATTCGCCCAAGCTCTCATTCTATCATTATGTTTAATCAGTGTTGACCAAAATATCTCCCTGTGTGGTTTCTCCTTATTAAACTCCAAGCTGCTTCAGAGTAGGGGTAAATTGTAAATGTTTCTCAAAGACACATCACTTTCAGATATGTTCCAATAGATACAGATTGAATGAGGTGCTTACTACATGAATGATAGTCTTGCAGCACAATATTTAAAGTAGAGAGAGGACAGATATCTTCCACACTGATTCACTGCCGACCAAAGCCACAATTCACTGAAGCTGTCTTAAGAGGAGGAGATTCACATTAAGAAGAAAATAATGAAATGAGGGAGTCAACAAAGACCCAATGGCTAATTCAAATCTTGTGATCACACAGATTAACCTGGTTCAAGACAGTGGGTCAGAAACTAAGCAAAAAGATATGAATGTGGGAAAAAGATTTGTAGGAAAATTAAAAGATGATGCCGGTGTGAGAGAGATGAGAGACCATGGTGGGGGTAGGGGGGGAGAAAAATGCATTACATACATGCATGAAACTGTCAACCAAGTTAATCAGAAAACAAAAACTGAACAAAACTTACAAAGCAAGAATTAATTATATGATACATTTTTTTAGAATAAGCCATAGACTACTAAAGAAAATGAAAGATAGTACCTTTGCTTCTAATCAACTGCCCTTGAGAAATGAGGATAAACAATGCAAATTTCTCAGTTGACTGTGAGTGATGCACTCAAGGGCTTCACAGCTAAAATCAAGTAAATAATGTGCTGCCAGTTAGAAGTATTCATATATTACTGTTCCACTGGGGATTCTCATCACATAAACTGCTTTGATATAGTAGTGAAGACTCACAGCAACCTTGTTGATAATAGGAAGAGCAGATGATTACCCAGTTAACTAAGTAAACTAACTTAGCACGAGAAGTGTTACAGTTGATTATTAAAACCAAACCTTAGGACTCCATATACAGTATGTTCTGATATAGTTTCTATTTAACTACACACACAATTACAAACTCAAACACACACACACACACACTACTGTCTCAGAAATAAAAACACACTACTGTCATAGAAATTAATTTTATGATAAATATGGAGTACTCTCAGTAAATTCTCTTCAAATATAGTTGAATACTTGCTTTTTATTTTTACTGCATTGATGTACAGTATGTTCTGACAAAATTATGAATTTTGGGCAATAGAATTTTTGCTCTCTTAAAAGTAAAATGTATTAATATATACCATCTGAATATCTTTAACTAGAAGCTTTACAAATGTGATAAAAATATTTGTTCAATAAAATTGATTCTATAATCTAGCTTGAGAATTTAATACATGTTAAAACACAAATATTATTGTTTTTTAAAAATAACAAAGAATTCTGATGTTAAGACCACCTATATATTTAATGAGCATACATTCCAAGATTCATTTCTGATACAAAGTATAAAACCAGTGTTTTCCCAAAACACATTCCAAATTCATTATACTAATTCATAGAACTAGTAAACTTCAAGGCCTAGTGTATAGATCAGGTCATCTAAAGAAGCGGGACATAAAGTGGAAAGTGGAAATTGTCTGACTTGGTCTCAAATTTTATAATTGTTCTGGGTGATGCACACAGGGTTTACTATAAACCTCATGCCATACTTGAGACACAGTTATAGTATCCCCCCCCAAAAAAATGGTCTAGGGCAGTGGGTCATGGGATAAAGTACTTTCCACAAAAGCATGCAGATCTGAGTTTGGATTCCCTCCCACAACACACATATACACATATACCACACACAAAGATATTTTTTAAAAGACTAATTGGTTCATATTTGTAGGGTAAATTAAGGTGTTCACAGTGGTGTTATTTCTGTGGCTCCAGGTACTCTTTACTGTGGCTTTGTAAAACATTTCTGATTCTCATTTAACATACATACCCTATAACAAATAAAATATTATTTGCA
The DNA here is from genome assembly GCF_004785775.1 of Grammomys surdaster. Classification (NCBI taxonomy): domain Eukaryota; kingdom Metazoa; phylum Chordata; class Mammalia; order Rodentia; family Muridae; genus Grammomys; species Grammomys surdaster. Next base: position 6,317,019 of record NW_021620899.1, on the reverse strand, counting down.
ACAGTAGGAATAGAAATCATTCCCCAGAAAACTTCACAAACTTTACGCAAAGCCAGTTTAAACATTAGAATATCTTTTCAAAGTTCCATCTCTATTCCATCCAGTCTTCTTAAGCTAGATACAGCACATTAGGATGTCACCAACTAGTTTGGAAATGCAGGACATTCATGCTCCATATTAAAAAAAAATCCTATTAAGGAATTATTTCTTTTTCCTGATATTTTATCCAGTGGGTGGAAAAAAGACCCGATTCATATCATTATTTTGATCAAATGTTAGGATCTAAATTATCTTTCTTAAAATTTCTTTTTTTATCATTAATTAATTATTTTATTTATTTACATCCCAAATGTTGCCCCTTCCCAGGCCTTCATTGCAGAGTTCTCTCCTGAATCCCACTTCCCCTTCACCTTAGAGAGAATGCGCAGCCAGGCATCTCCCCTCCCTGGGACATCAAGTCTCTACAGGATTAGGTGCATCCTCTCCCACTGATACCAGAAAAGGTAGTCCTTTGCTACATATGTGCTGGGGACCCTGGGATCAGAATGTGTGTGCTTTTTGGTTAGTGGCTTAGTTTTTGGGAGCTTCCAGGGGTTCAGGTTAGTTGGCACTGCTGGTCCTCCTATGGGGTTCGCACCTCCTTCAGCTCCTTCAATCCTTCTAACTATTCCATAGGGGTCCCTAACCTCAGTTCAATTGTTGGCTATAAATATCTACAGCTGTCTCAGTCAGCTGCTGGTAGAGCCTCTCAGAGGATAACATGTTAGGCTCCTGTTTGCAAGCACAACTCCCCCTTACACCTCCCATGATGATTTTGTTTCCCCTTCAATGTGTGATTGAAGAGTTCTCACTTAGACCTTCCTGTTTAACTTCTCAAGATCTGTGAGCTATATCTTGGGTATTTTGTACTTTTTGACTAATATCCATTTATCAGTGAGTACATACCATACATGTCCTTTTAGGCCTGGCATCTCATTCAAGATGCTATTTTCTAGTTCCATCCACTTGCATGCAAAATTCATAATACCTTGCTTTTAACAGCTGAATAGTGTTCAATTATGTAAAAGAACCACATTTTCTGTATCAGTTTTTCAGTTGCGGGACATCTGGGTGGCTTCCTTTTTCTGGCTATGATGAATAAAGATGCTATGACCATAGTGGAGCATGTTTCCTTGTTACATTTGGTTGTTACATTTGGAGAATCTTTTGTTTATATGCCCAGGAGTTGTATAGCTGGATCTTCAGGTAGAATTATTTCTAATTTTCTGAAGTACTGACAAATTGGTTTCCAGAGTGGTTATACCAGTTTGCAATTCCACCAACAATAAAGGAGTGTTTCCCTTTCTCTACATTTCAGGCAGCATGTGATGATGCTTGAGTTCTTGAATTCTGATTGGTGTAAGGTAGAATCTCAAGGTTGTTTTGATTTGCATTTCATTGATGACTAAAGATGTTGAACACTTCTTTGTATGCTTCTGGGCCATTCAAGCTTCCTTTGTTGAGAATTCTGTTTAGCTGTATACCGTTTTTCAGTTGGGTCATTTGGTTTTGTGGAGTCTAACTGACTGAGTTTTTCATATGTTTTGGATATAGAGTTAGTGATGATCTTTTCACAATCTGTAGGTTGCTGTTTTGTCCTATTGACAAGTGTCCTTTGCCTTACAGAAGTTTTTTGGTTTCATAAGGTTCCATTTCTCAATTGTTGATCTTAAGAGTCTTAGCCATTGGTGTTCTGTTCAGGACATTTCCTCCTATACCAATGCATTCGAGGCTATTTCCAACTTTCTCTTCTATCAGTTTCAGTTAATCTGGTTTTATGCTTGGGTCCTTGATCCACTTGGACTAGAGCTTTGTGTGTAGTGATAAATATGAATCAATTTACATTCCTGTACATGCAGACCACCAGTTAGACCAGCACCATTTGTTGAAGATGATTTCTTTTTTCCAGGGAGTAGTTTTGGCTTCTTTGTCAAAGATCAAGTGTCTATAGATTTGTAGGTTTATTTCTGAGTCTTTGAGTCTATTCCATTAATGATTATTTCTCTGTATCAATACAATGCAATTTTTTTTCATTACTGCTCTGTAGTACAGAGCAATATTCCTTGGAAAAGGAATATTGATTTCTCTATAAGTTCTTTATTGTTTATAATTGTTTTGGCTAAACCTATTTTTTTCCATATGCAGTTGAGAATTGATCTTTCCATGTCTGTCAGAAATTGTGTTGGAATTTTGGTAGGAATTGCACTGTATCTGTAGATTGCTTTTGATAATATGGTCATTTTCACTACGTTAATCATGCTAATCCATAAACATACGTTATCTTTCCATCTTCTGAATTCTTCAATTTCTTTCTTCAGGGTTTTGAAGACTTTGTCATACAGATATTTAAGTTGCTTGGTTAGAATTATACCAAGATAATTTATATTATTTGTGAATATTGTGAAGGATATTGTTTCCCTAGTTTTTTTTTTTCAGCTCATTTGTCATTTGTATAAAGGATTTCTTTGTGTTAATTTTATATTTAGCCACTATGTTGATATTTTTTATCAGCTGTAGGAGTTTTCTGGTATAATTTTGGGAGTCACTTATATATACTATCATGTCACCACTCAAATAGTGATACCTTGACTTCCTCCTTAACAATTTGTATCACCTTAATCTCCTTTTGTTTTTTATTGTTCTAGCTGGAACTTCAAGTAATAGTATTGAATATATAATAAGAGAGTGGTCAGCCTTGTCTTGTACCTGATTTTAATGGGGTTGCTTCAAGTTTCTCTCCATTTAATTTGATGTTGGCTATTGGTTCACTATATATTGCTTTTATTATGCTTAGGTTTGTGTCTTGAATTCCTGAACTTTCCAAGACTTTTAGCACGAAGTGGTGTTGGATATTGTCAAAGTTTTTCAACTTCTAATGAGATGGTCATGTGATGTTTTTCTTTGATTTTGTTTATATGCTGGATTATATTGATGGATAATTGTATATTGAACCATTCCTGCATCCATAGGATGAAGCCTACTTAATTGTGGTAGATGATGTTTTTGATGTGTTCTTGGATTTGGTTTGTGGGAATTTTATTAATTTTGTGTTTATGTTCACAAGTGAAATTGGTCTGAAGTAGTCTTTATTTGCTGGGTCTTTGTGTGGTATACGAATCAGAGTAACTGTGGTTTTATAGAATGAATTAGGTAGTGTTCCATCTGTTTCTATTTTGTGGAATGTTTTAAGTTTTGTAGTAGCTCTTCTTTGAAGGTCAGGTGGAATTCTGTGCTAAAACCATCTGGCCGTGGCTTTTTATTGTTGGGAGGTTTTTAATGACTACTTTTATTACCTTAGGGGCTATGGGACTGTTTAGTTTTCCTGATCATCATTTAACTTTGGTACATGGTCTCTATCTAGGAAATCATTCATTTGATCTAGATTTTCCAGTTTTGTTAAGTATAGGCTTTTGTAGTAAGATCTGATGATTTTTAAAAATTTCTTCTGTTTCTTTTGTTATATCTCCCTTTTCATTACTTATTTTGTTAATTTGAATAATGTCTCTGTACATTTTATTTAGTTTATCCATCTTGGTGATTTTTTTTGAAGAACCAGATCTTGATTTTGTTGATTCTTTGTATGTTCTCTTTGATTATAATTTGTTGATTTCAGCCCTATGTTTGACTATTTTCTGCTTCTACTTCTCTTGGGTGTTTTTGTCTTTTTGTTCTAGAGTGTTCAGGTGTACTGTTAAATTGCAAATACAGAATCTCTCCAACTTCCTAATGAAGGCACTTAAGTGCTATGAATTTTCCTCTTAACACTGCTTTCATTATGTCCAATAAGTTTGGGTATGTCATGCCTTCATTTTGATTGAATTCTAAAAAGACTAATTTCTTTATTTTGTCCCTGACCAAGTTATCTTTGAGTAGAGAGTTGTTCAGTTTCCATGAGTATGTAGGCTTTGTATTTTGTTGTTGTTGTTGTTGTTGTTGTTGTTGTTGTTTTTGAAGTCCAGCATTTGTCCTTGGTGATCTGATAGAAAGCTAGGGATTATTTCACTCTTCTTGTATCTATTGAGTCTTGTGTGGGAATAGTCAATTATATGATCAGTTTTGGAGAAGGTTCAATGAGGTGCTGAAAAGAAGGTACATTATATTTTGGGGGGTGAAATGTTCTATAGATATCTGTTAAATCCATTTGTTTCATAACTTCTGTCAGTTTCATTGTCTCTGTTTTAATAATCTGTCCACTGGTCGTAGTGGGATGTTGAAGTCTCCTACTATTTTTGTGTGCTGTTCAAAGTGTGTTCTGAGCTTTAGTAAAGGTTCTTTCAAGAATGTGGGTGCCCTTGCATTTGGGGCATAGATGTTCAGGATTGAGACTTCATCTTGGTTGATTTTTTTCCTTTGATGAGTATGAAGTGTCTTTCCTTATCTCTTTTGAATACTTTTGGTTGAAAGTCTATTTTATTGTATATTAGAAATGCAACTCCAGCTTATTGGCTTCTTGGGACATTTTCTTGGAAAACATTTTTTTAAGCCCTTTACTCTGACATAGTGTCTGTCTTTGTTGCTAAGGTGTGTTTCTTGTGTGCAGTAGAATGATGGATCCTGTTTAGGTATCTAGCCTATTACTTTGTGGCTTTTTATTGAGGAATTGAGTCCATTGATGTTGAGGGATATTAATGACCAATGATCGTTAATTCCTGTTATTTTGTTGTTCGTTCTCTTCAGTTGTATTAGGGTACACAGGACTCACTGTACTAGGAGAGCTAGGTTCTGATGGTACAAAATTGCACTGGCTTGTTGATTATGTTCTTGTCCTTGACTCATAACATCTGGTTGTCTCCAGTGTTAACTGACCTAGGTGTCTCAGATTAGAGCAGGCCTCCTTGGAGGCAAGTGGAGCTGTGTGGCCATGATTAGAGCAGGCCTCATGGGAGGAAGGCAGGGCTATGGGCTGGGGGAGCAGGCATGTTGATCTATTATGAGTGCAGGTGGGTGCAGACCTGAAAGTCAATGTACTTTGGCAGGGACAAACAAATTCCATGTCTGCTCTTCTCTGTGTGGATTCCAGGTGGTGTGGGTATTTTGGGTGGGAGTCTCATCTGTGTCCATGATTAGAGCAGACCTCCTTCGAGATAGCCTAAATTACCTTAATAATTTCAGTAATTTTGTCCTAGGCAATCAGAGGTCAGCTTTTTTGTGAGATCTTTTTTATACTATGGTGTTTATTTTATTTTTTGTTAATTCTGTTTTTCATTGTTGTCTTTGCTTTGAAATCACCCCAATAGATTTATTTAGAAAGTTTAAATTTTGGAGGCCTGAAGATATTCTCATTGGTGCATCCTACCCAAATGACTGCTGAACTACGGCAATCATTATGACTCCATCGGTACCTGACTTATTCATCCTTCTTTGTAGTTACTATTTTATGGTTTCTACTCTTCTGAACTCTCATTTTATTTGCCAATCACTTCATCTTCCTTCCTTCAGACTCCTTCATATAACCCTGCCAGTTCTTTGCATTTTTGGCCTCCTTTTCACTAATTGTTATTGCATGCATATCAATTGTATGCATATATCTGCATAATTGTAATACATGCATACATTCTTAAGTATAACCTCTTCAGTCCACATTATGTTACTTGCATGTGTGTTTTCAGAGCTGACAATTTAAATTGGATAACCCATGGTTATGTGCTTCTGTGGTGGGAGAGACCATTGCCTTAAGCATCTAAAGACATATCCAGCCCCCTGGAATTCTGAAATTTCATCTGTTGCTTTTTTAAAACATGTGTCACTGCAGAGCTACAATTCTGTGCTGTAGATGACTGTGACCATTGTCAACACAAACATCATTTTCCTCATCTGTCATCAGTCTTCTCCCCAAGCCATATAACTCGGTAATTCAGGATTGTTCTTGGGACTGCCACTTCATGAAAACCAAATGTAAAACCCTAGCACCAGTTACGTTATTGCAAGCCACTGTTAGCAGTATTATATATTTTTTTAAATTTGCAAGCATCCCCTAAATTGATAAATTACTAATAGAACCAAGATTTCCATCAAAGTTAGATATTTATTGATTATGGTTTACAGAAAGAGGAAGATGCCTATTAAAACCAGTATAAGGAATGATAGTCAGAGACCAGAAGAGTTCTAAGCATCTAGTGTTATGCAATACCCTGGAATCAGTGTGTACCAGTATGACAAGAGATTCACATGACTAATATGTGTCCAATAGCTGTTCAAAACACATGGTTGATCTCAACTTCAAGTTGGACTCACATTGCTTGACTTATAGTCTATAAGCTATTACATTGCTGTTTTTTTTTGTGTGGCTAATACTTACCTCAAGATTATTATATATAGGTAGCCTTATTCTAATATCATATGGTAGATTGCCTGTACCCATAGTACTCAAAAATCTATTTATGAAAAATGACATAGGTTATTATAAAAAAAATCCAGAATACAAAGCCAGATCTAGAAAGCTAGATTCATTGCTACACCAGGAGCAACCAGGTTGCAGTGTTAATCTACATTTCCTTCTACATAAGGAGCCATGGTAGTCAGCTTTTCCTTAGTGTAATGAACATACAGGACAACTGACTGATCAAAAAATGTTTATTTTGGCTCAAAATTTAGGACAATGGTTTTCAATGTGTGGTCACATCCACTTTAGCATCAAGTTGGGGTTGAATGACTCTTTTACAGTGGTCACCTAAAACCATTGAAGAAACACAGATATTTACATGACAATTCATAACTATTACAAAATAAGATTTATGAAGTAGCAGTGAAAATAATTTTATGGTTGGGGGCCATCACATCATGAGCAACTGTAATAAAAATTACAGCATAAGGAAGGTAGAGAATCACTGATCTAGAAGTTTTCAGTCCATCACCCAATAACTTCCAACTTTGGGATTATTGGCAATGCAGGACACCAGACATGGGAGTATCTCACAGAGCAAAGCTGCTTTCCTTATTACCATGAATATGGAAACCAGAATTTTGTTTATTACATCAAGGATAGGTACTTAACATCCTAAGACCACTTAGTCCTACCATCTACAAACCCTAAATCTTTTAGGAAGGGCTGGGAATTTAGTACAAGCTACCCTGACAGACACTGCAAATCTAAACTATAGCAAGAGCTATATGTATTATCTGGGTGGAATGCTTACTCATGTGCTCTGTGATCGCTCCTGATTGATTCCAGCCTGTAAGCGTTACCTATTTCCACTGTGACCTCCACAGAAATTTAGTTGTGTCCTGGCAAGATAAAATTCATTTATATTTTATTATTAGGATAAGTCTCATTATCTCAAAAAAACAAACAAAAACATAGAAAACCACTTTTAAGACATTTGGTACCTCTCTGTATCACAACATGATATTCATCCTAATGAATTGTATCTCCACTCATAGATTTCACTTACCAAGCATTACCTGAAATTGTAGCTCCATTTTTATCTATAGAGAATCTTATTCTGTAAGTCTTGTACACAAATAGAATTTACATGTCTGTTTCCTTAATGCACAAAGACTGCTAGTCTGTTGAACATAGGTGTGGTGGTCTGAATCAAAATGGTCTTCACAGAGTCATAAGGAGGCATGAAAAGGGAGGGGTGGTCTTGATGGAGTAGGTGTGGCCTTGCTGAAGGAAGTATGCCATTAGGGTTTGGCTTTGAGATTTCACAAACTCAAGCCAAGCCAAGTGTCTTACTGTCTCTTACTCTTACCTGTGAATCCAGATGAGGAACTCTGAGCTCGCTCTCCAGAAGCATCTTTGCCTATAAGCCACTATGCTTCCTGCTATGATTATAATGGACTGAACTTCTGAACTCAAAGCCAACACAATTTAATGTTTTCTTTTAAAAGAATAGCCATGGTCATCGTGTCTCTACTCAGCAATAAAACCCTAAGACAACAAGTGAGAAGCATTATTAGAAATCACCTATTTTCTGCCTATTCTCTGTTGCAAAGTAACCTTTGTAATTCAGACATACTTTTACTTATCAATATGTTTGCATGACCTAAAAGAGCTGTCAGTTAACGATACATAATTTTTAATGTTCCATTGGCAATGTTTCTAGCTTCTATGTATGTGTTCACTGGTGCTACTTGTATCAATGGAACTATCTTCATATTAACATTATTTTTATATGTTATGCCAGTGTTTAAGCATGAATGTTGATAATGAGAACATTGTTTTTAATATTTCTATAATTTTATCATGCTACACTGCTAATAATTTTGCAGGATTTTTTTTTAATTTGCTAAAACATCATGTCTATTCATGTGGTAGGTTTAGGACATTATTTTTCTTTTATTCTATGGGAATTGATGGTACGAAATTGTTACACGAAATATTTGGCTGCTGTATACCTTGAAGGCAAAATTAATGAAAGTGAAAAATTTATAGAATCTAGGCTAATTTGAAAGTATGATGAAAAATATCCTCACAAATTAAAGTTTGGAGAGTGAGAGAAAGTACAAAAAAATGAATTGCAGGTATTTTTGATGGGTTTCCCTCATTCCTCTTTTACTCATTAATTGTTAAATTAATATTCATTTATATTTTAGTTGACCTCTTTAATGGCAGATTTCAAACTAAAGTGGAACTAAAGGCAAACTACTGTCATTTTCCCTTTTTACAGCACTCAAATTTTTCTAACTAGCATTACTAATTTTATGAAACTGTAAAGACCAAGTCACTGTAGGAGATGGTTTAGTGCAATCTCCTTAACTAATTGAGGCTTAAGTTTTTTTTATTGGATATTTCATTTATTTACAATAAAGATGTCATCCCCTTTCCCTATTTCCCCTCCCTATAACCCCCACCCCATCCCCCTCCTCCTTTATGCTTTTATACTATTTTAATTACATGCATATATTAAGGTCAGTTCTAGGTTGAGGGTCTAGCAATATATTAGATGCAAATTGTCAAGGAACAAGGAAGACAATAAACACAAATAGTCAAAGAAAAGCAAGGCATCAAACACAATTACAAGAACATTCTTGTGATCACTATTTCTAAGGGCTTATGAGGATGACAAAGTATCTGAGCCTACATCCCTGTCGTAACCCAAAGTCATTTTCATGTCTGAAACCTACTTCCTTGTTCTAGCCTAATATTTAGATTCCTACCTGAAGTTACTTCTTTGTTCTAGCCTAACGTCAGATTCCTGCCTGAAGCCCACTTCCTTTTCCTTGGCCAATGTCATATTCTTGCCAAGCACCCCCAAAGGCCTCTCCCCCTTTCTTTATTTCATTAACAAGACTGAGCCCTTAGGCTAGAACAAAGAAGTGATTTCAGGCAGGAATCTAAATCTTAGGCTAGAACAAAGAAGTAGGCTTCAGACATGAAAATGACTTTGGGCTAGGACAGGGAAGTAGGCTTAGCTATTTTGGTCATCCTGATAAGCCCTTAGAGACAGTGATCATAGGAGTGATCATGGAGTTTTGCTTATTTCCTTGCTTTTTCTTTGACTATTTGTGTTTATTGTCTTGCTTGTTCCTTCACTATTTGCACCTATTGTATTGCTAGATCCTCATCCTAGAACTGACCTTGGTACATGCATGTTATCAAAATGATATAAAAGCATAAAGGAGGACAGGGGACGGCATGGGGATTCTAGGGAGGGGAAATGGAGAAAGGGGATAACATCTCTATTGTAAATAAATAAAATATCTAATAAAAAAAAAGAAAAAAAGGAAAAAAAGAGAAACTAATCTTAAAACAATCAGCAAACATCTTTCCTCTTGATGGCTTTCATATTGTAAGCTGTTCTGCATGATGTTGACAGAGAGAGTATGCCAATGGTCTTACCCTGGACTGGAACGTGCATTGTCCAATACTAGTAGCCTGGTGAGATGTGCTTCCTGTTGCAATAATGATTTTACCTGTATGAAGTAACTATTTACTTCCTGACTGGATCTGAGGCATGTTGAACAGGAAAAAAAAATCATGGTTAGTACTGTAATCAGAAGCCCATTGCTAGAAATGTCACTGACTCTAGGATAAAATCAGCTTTTCTTATTTCGATGAATGGTAATGCTGGCAAATTATTTCTAAATATTTTTGTTTTTGTTTAGAGGCTAGGATACTATGAACATTTGTCAAGGAAGCTTTTTTCAGCAGTGGGGACCAGTCAGGGAAAAATGCATAACTGAGAAAGTGTTAAGAATAACAGAGCAGTGCTCAACACTAAATAGGACATCTATAACAACCTCCTCATGACCGAGGCTCAGGGAATATCACTGATGTGGAAGAGCCTACAGAAATTACAGAAATGGTGAGGTAGATGATCCTCCAGTCCTAAGAGATGGTTGATAGTTTTTATGGGAAAGATAATAATTGTTTTTTGAGGCCATGGTCACTGGTAGGTTTCCTTTTCTTCCGTAGATGGCCCCATGTCCATGCCCAGATGAGAGGCACTGACTGGTTTTCATGGGTTATCAACAAACAAACAAACAAACAAACAAGAGACTACAGTGTGGGATGGACATGCAAAGAAATAAGAAAGGGGAGTGGATGGGAAACATGAAGAAAATGTGATTATATTTACTTGTATGCATGTATTAAGTTTTTGTAAACAAACGAATAACACATGCTCTGTATGTCCCATTTGAAAAAGTGTTACAAAATTAGGCATTAAAAATTTTAATTATATGAGTCTATCATTACAAAAAGTAGTAATAATCATTCATATTGGACTTCAAATATTCAGAGTTTATTTCATAAGACAAGTATAATTTTTGAAAATATAAAAATAATGGAACTGGAAAGGTGTTTTACGAGGAGTGATCCTAGTCAAAATCTTAACAAGTTTCTTTTTGAGACTTCCTTTAACACCCTTTGATATGTTACAGAACTCACATTCTATTTTAAGATCTTTTAAATTCATGAACAGAATTTCCAATCCTGAAGATTAGGGATCTCTAACAGGTGATAATTTGCTATTTCAGTGATGTAAGTCCCACTGACATGTGTAGCTTCTACTAGCCTGACAAGGTGCTGGTGACCATGGTTTCCCAACTCACTGAACTCTGCAGTCACCTAGACTCATGTATAATATATAAGTTTCTTTCATACCATAAAAAACTAAAACAAAAAAAAACAATGACAAAATGCAACAGGAAAAACAAACAAAAGGAGAATACCTCTATTTCTACTTCAGTTAGTTTATGGCATGAGAAGCCTATTACATCGGTAGATGGGAAAGTTCAGGAAGTGGCTTATTGCCATCTTATTCTCATGGGATTCAGGTTGCAAGAATGGTTCTCTGTGAATCAGTGATTACAGAAGAGTTTGTGTTGTGGTCAAGTAACAGGTCTCTTACCTCACTTTGAATTAAAACACTGATGGGTTCTTAATTAGATGGACTGTTGGGAAGTGACAAAAATTTGAGAAACAGAGCTCAGTTGAAGGCATGCTGCTACAGGGGGTTTCTTATCTTCATCTAGTTGTGCGCCCTTCTACCTGATTAACAAAAGATAAGCCACTTATTTTAGCATGCCATGATGATTGTGCTTGCTTCTGACACAAGATGAGAGTATAGAGCTGTGAACTGATGCCTGTGACAATGTGAGCCAAAACAGCAAACCGTTGCCATTGCTTTTATCAGGTATCAGGCAATAGAAAAAAATGACAAACACAGAAAGAAGCATTTTATAATAAACCAAATACCAAGAGATAGAAACATGCCTATGACAGAGCACTAGCTCTGAGATGGTCCTAGGCAAGACTAACTCTCAATATTTCCTCTCAGTGTGACCCAAGGCATCTTTCTAGTTACTTGACCTCTAATACAAAGTATCAGTTATATAGAAGAAAGATGTTTATCAAGAATTTTGCACAGCATGGTAACTGTAGTTAATAATATTGTACCAAGTTGTTAAGAGGACAACTTTCCAAATATTCTTATCACAAAATTACATTTAAGGTGGACTTACCAATTGTTTAGTTCCATCCTAAGTACATCATGACATTATGTTTTACGTATATATGTAACTACAATCTGTCACATTTTAATAAAAACTGAACATTCTCAGAAGACTCATGAAAATGTTATGTAAAATATCTTAAACATTTATAAAATAGCTTGTTGTGTGGCATTGTATAATTCAAACAATTTCTCTTCCCTCTATTATTCTTACTTTCACCTTTTGTAATTAAGAGATTACAACTTTGTTACATTATTGGAATTTTCTGATAACATGGAAAATATGTAAACTCAATTTCATTGTTCTCTTCTTGCTATTTCCTTTGCATTCTAAAATCCACCATTTCTATCTGTAGTTTCTTGCATGACATCCTTCCTGTCCTTTCCCGTTTTATTTAATTTGCATATATATATATTTTTTTCAGTGTCTCTAATTGGGTACAATAATTTGTAGAGATGAGCAACATAAAATAACTTTGAGAAGGTAAAGTGCATTTATCTTTTGTTCTCAATGCAACCTTATCTTTTTAAAAACATTTATATTATCATAATACTGTTGGCATTTTTCTGATATATGTATTAATATGCTAATATAATAATTTCAACAAGCAAGTTTATTACTTTAATGTAAATCACATTATGGGAGAAACATATTTTGCTGTGTCTAGTATTATTATAACTGGTACCTAAAACACACACACACACACACACACACACACACGAGATACTTAGTGAGTAAATGATCCTGCATTTAAAAAACTTTGAGTAACCATTAGATTTGGAGACAAAGGTGAGTATGTAGGGTGTTATCAACTTATACATCACAATATATTTATTGTGAAAACACAAATGATTAGAATACCAAATTTGTTTTCTTATACTAAAACTTGCATGTGCTAAGGCAGAGTCTAGTAGATCATAGACATTTCCGTGCTTGACTTCACTGCTGAGCCCTCACTTCTGTTAAGGCTTGATTAGTACTTTCTAAGCAGAGGCCACTTTCCAAAACAGTATTTCTCTCTGTAATGCAATCAGGAGTACTGCATGTCCCTTCTCCTCCCCAGCCCTCTTGCTGGGATACTTGCACATACCTAATCCATAGTCCTGTTCACCTCCACACCCCCTCTCCTGACCAGTTTTCTCCCTCCATCCACCTCTTATTTTATTGTCCTTTCTTAGTGAAATTCAAATATTTTCCCTTGGGCCCTCTTTGTTACTTAGCTTCTTTGTGTCTGTAGATTGTAACATGGCTATCCTGTACTTCATGATTAATGGCCACCTATCAGGGAATACATATAATATGTGTCTTTCTGGTTCTGGGTTACTTCATCCAGAACGAACAATCTTCTCTAGTTTGACCCATTTGCCCGCAAGTTGCTTGATGTCTTTGTTTCTAATAGCTGAATAGTGTTCCACTGTATAATGTGCCACATCATCTTCATCCGTTCTTCAGTTGAGGAACATTTAGATTGTTTCCAGTTTTGGGCTATTATCAATAAAGTTGCTATGAACATAGTTGAGCAAACATCCTTGTGGTGTAGTGGAGCATCGTTTGGGTATATGCCCAGGAGTGATACAGATGGGTTCTTGGAGTAGAGCTCTTCCCGGTTTTCTAAGAAACCCCATAATTGATTTCCAAAGTGGTTATACAATTGTGCACCCTCACCACATCCTTGCCAGCATGTGCTGTCATTTTAAGTTTTTCTTTTTCCCCTCAAAATATGTTTATTGGGAATGGTTCTCACTCATCTTGAATTAGGATCTTTTAGTGCTCCTTCCTCCTGGAGGGGCATCCTTCTGTCAGCCTTGCTTTTCTGCCTGTAGGCTGACAGACGACAGGGCAGTAGCAAACACACAAGACCATTTGTGCATGGCTAAAGACCTTGGTGATTTTATAGCATCCTAGACATTTCTCATCCATAATGTAAGAATTGTGGTTCTGCATCACACACTTTTTCTTCTGTTTCCTTTTCTCTTCTTCCAGAGCAGGATAAAAGAGATCCTTTGCAAAAGGCAGATTCTCGTAGGGTGGTTTTCACCGCTGGAAAGGCATCACTTGGGTTTTTGATCTTAGACATTCTAACTGGTGTGAGATGGAATCTCAGAGTTGTTTTGCTTTGCATTTCCTTGATGACCAATGACATTTAACATTTCTTTAAGTCCTTCTCTACTATTAGGTATTCCTCTGTTGAAAATTCTGATTAGTTTTGTCCCCCATTTTTAAAATTGGGTTACTTGGTTTGTTGGTATCTATTGTTCTTTATATATTTTGGATATTAACCCTTTGTCAGATGTAGGGTTAAACAATCTAGGATGAGGAGTCTCCTGGGAATCTAAGTGGTGACCCTACCAGAGATTCCTAGCAGCTGGGGGTGTAGAAGCTGATGTGGCCTGGTAGGACTTCCAATGGAGGGAAAGGGACACCAAACCACCCTTTGAATCCTAACCACCCTTTTAATCCTACAAAACTTTCAACATATAATTTGTCCTGACTACAAGATATGCAGGGATAAAGATGAAACAGAAATCGAAGGGATGGCCAACTAAATGAGTGGCCTAATGTGAGACCCATCCCATGAGAGAGAGCCAACCCTTGACCCTATTAATGATATTTTGCTATGCTTATAGACATGAGCCTAGTATAACTGTCCTCTGAGAGGCTTTATCCTGCAGTAGATGGAAACAAATTCAGAGATCCACAACCAAATATTAGGAGGAGCTCAAGGAGTCTTATGGAAGAGTCAAAGGAAGGATTGAAGGAGACAGACAGGTCAAGACACACATGAAGACCCATAGAATCAACTAACTACGTCCCATAGGGGCTTGAAGAAACTGAACCATCATCCGTAGAGCATGCATGGGCTGGACCTAGGCCCCCAGCACATGTTTAGCAGATGTGCAGCATGGTTTCTATGTTAATCCCCTAACAACTGGAGCAAGGGCTGACTCTGACTCTGTTGCCTGCTACTGTATCTCCTTCTGGGCTGCCTTGTCTAAGAGAGTATGTGCTTAGTCCTGCTGTGACTTAACTACCAGGGTGTATTTGTACCCATGGCAAACCTTTGCTTCTCAGAGGAGAAGGAAAGAGGGAAAGGGAAGGATTGTGTGACAGTAGTAGTGAGAAGAGAGAAGAGAGGATGTGATTGGAATTCAAAGTGAATAAATAAATAAATAAATAAGTAAGTAAATAAATAAATAAATAAATAAATGGGAAAAAAGTCCTGCGTGTCATTGATGGCATCAACCTCCACCTATCAAGGTGGGGTGACATCTCAAAGATGGATGACCCTCTGCCTCAGTATGATGCAGATGGGAATGATATATATATATATATATATATGTATCACATAATTTAATGAGAAATTTCAAGGTATTTTAAAGAGATAGTTTAATATATAATAATCTATACATGTATTAATTATGTATTAAATACTTTTAAATTATCTGTTATTTCAAAATAGCTATCAGGCTTAAGGTATCATCACAAGCCTGCAAAAATAACCTCCAGCTTTTATCATTTGTTAATATAGTGGAACTCTACCAGCAAAGATCAGAAATTTTAATATCAAACATTCAATAAAACAATTAGATTATCAGAAACCACAGAAGAATAATCTCTATGTTATTGACAAAATAAAATCACATTTGTGCTGTAAATTTTGGTCATATCTTCCATTTATAGAACCTTTCAAATGTAACCGGTTTGGTGATTTAAAATACTATTTGACAATTTTATATGATAAAGAAAAATACTGGGCTGGAGAGATGGCTCAGCGGTTAAGAACACCGACTGTTCTTCTAGAGGTCCTGAGTTCAATTCCCAGCAACTACATGGTGGCTCACAACCATCTGTAATGTGATCGTATTCCATCCTATGGTGTGTTTCAAAACATGCAATAAATAAAATAAGTCTCAAAAAAAAACAAAGAAAAATGCTGTCTATTAAAAGAGTATTTTCTGGTTTAGGATGAATCCAAAACACCATTCAATACTTGTATTATATATTGATTTAACAAAAGAAGAAATAAACATAAATCTACATAAAGAAACAACAAAAGTTGTATACAAAAATATTGTAATGTTTCTTGATGCAAGCTGATCTGTTTCCAAAACAATGTAAAAAATAATTCATCTGAAGTTAGTACATTTATGATGTCTAAATTCACTACAAATTTACCTGATTAATAAACTGTGTTTCTGCCTAAGAAAAGACAAATAAATCAATGGAATAAGTCAATATTCCAGAAGTAAATCATTCATTCACAGTTAGTTTTAGCAAAGTTGTCAAGAATATGCTGTGGAATAAACAATAGGCCAAAGGAATATGGGATAATTAACACACAGTAAAAAATCATAAAGTTGAGATCTCTTACCTAATAATAATATTAAATTAACTCAATATGGCTCAAAGATTACATGAATATGACTTAAAAATCTAAAACATTTGGAAGTAATCACTGATATAAATTCTTAGATATGATAATAAGTATGTTAAAAAGGAAAAAAGACTTTAAACTCCAACAAAGCATTTGGTTAAAAACTTCATTAAAAGTTATAATAAAAGAGTGAAAGTGGGCTAGGACTATGGTTCAGTTAGGAAATGGGTTGTCAGGAAAGCATAAGGTCCTGACTCTTATCTGTAGAAACCATGTAAAGTAGCAGGGCACGGTGACACATGATCATAGTCACAGTAGAGAAGAAGTAGAGACAGGTGGATCCCTGGGTTTCACTGGCCTTACAGCCTAGCCATGTTTGTAAATTTCAGGCTGGAGAAAGACCCTGATATAGTCTTCTAGCTTTACAGATACACTGGTAAATACATATATATGCATACACACACACACACACACACACACACACACACACAAATGAACACACACGAATGCACACACATGCACAATGGGAAAATACTTGTAAATAATCTAACAAAGGAATGTCACCTAGAATAAATATTTAAGGCCTACTATCAGTGCTCTATTTAAAAATGACCCAAGTCAAGTTGGAGACCATTACAGAAATCTACAACTGGTCAAAGTACAGAGCACATCTCACCATGGAATATTCGTCTCCCACTTACACATCTATAGTACAACCCTACACTTGATGCTTAGAGGACAGTACTTGACATCCAAAAGAAATATTCTAAGTCAAATGACCAGGATGTTTGCCACAAGATAATATTTCTATACATGACAGCAAGCTACATTAGTGAAATCTTAATGACACTAGTCATCTAAACAAGACATGTGCCATTATAATACCAATTAACATGTAGTCATGTTGGGGGAATCTCACAAGGCCCTATCCAGAGATGAAGATTTATAGGCAGTTATCACTGCTAAGGGAGAGGGAATCAGTCTTTTTCAGTGAAAATTCCCTGAGAGGCTATCTAACCCTAAGTGGACAGCTCTAAACCATTGTACATAGGAAGAGCAATAGATGGACTCAGACAATAGAGAGGAGGCATGACCATAGGCTTGGTGGCCTGGAAACAATAGAAACTTATGCTCACAGGACTGATGGCTTACTGGAAACCCAGAGTCAGGATGCCAGTCTGAGGAGTTCTCATAAGATTTGATTCTCACGGTATCTTCATGTAGGAAGTATAAGGCAAGAAAGCCCTTTATTGTCTCCCTTTAAGAAAATTTACTCAACTGGAATGGATTGCACCTCATGTTCTAATCACCGCAGAAATATTCCACATCCAAGAACCCTAAGGACCTCAGACCTTGACTTTGTGGAACATTAGTCCATGGCACCAATAAACATAAATTTTTTCTCCATTATTCAGAAATATAGAGATTAAAACAACATATTTTTCACCAAATCAAACTGGGAAAACACATTAAAATCAATAAATATTACAGTTTGTAAGCACAGGAAAATATACAGTCATCACTGTACTGGTGAGACTAAAAAGATAAAGGTTAAAAGTCCTGAGGCTTTTTGTTTTTAACTTACTCATTTGACATCCTGCTCACTCCCCTTCTTCCACCCTGGGGCTTTTAAGAAAAGTACTGAGGCATATTATACATGTTATACTTTAAATCACAAGTTCATATTGTTTGCAGTGGATCAATAGTAATATATACATACTGGTTTTATGAAATATATATTTAAATTATATTTAAATTGGGTTATGGTGTCTCTTTCCCTCAAATACACATCAATTCTGTTATTTTGGCATCAGGTAGTTTGTTACCACTCAGGTAAAATGTGACAGCAAAAAGAAGTCTTAACAAAGAGACCGTTTACTTTGTAATAGAACAAATAGCTTTGTTCTATAGGGTCAGTTGTTTTGAGCAGATATTTTTAAGTATAAAGGATCCAAAGCAAACCAGAACATAAGTGGTGCCACCTTTTGATACAGGAAACCATAAGGAGAGTGCTCTGCAGTGCATGTTGCAGTACAGTGAGCCATTGCTGCAGGAATGGCATTGGTTGAGAGGTCTATCTGGATATAGATCACAAACCTATATTTAACCAAAAGAAAATACAAGTGTCAATAAATGTACAAGATAGTAACCAGAGTAGATCAATAAATGTCTCAATATACGATGACTTAAAAACTACTTTTTAATTCATTAAATTCACTAAACTGCGCTTTGGTTTTCCTGCATAGAATAGACATTTAAATTCGTACATTGATTTTCAATTTTAAAATTATAGCCTTGGTAAAGATTATCTGCATAACAGTTAAACATGCTGTTTACTGTCACTACTTCCGATTAAAGGGTAGTTTTCTATAATTAAAATAA
Organism: Grammomys surdaster; assembly: GCF_004785775.1. Taxonomy (NCBI): domain Eukaryota; kingdom Metazoa; phylum Chordata; class Mammalia; order Rodentia; family Muridae; genus Grammomys; species Grammomys surdaster. The sequence goes on along the minus strand of NW_021620899.1, from coordinate 6,298,322 downwards.
AAAAACTGTGTAATAGACTATTTTATTTCTTGCCTATAGCCTTCCAACTTATTTTTAGTTATATATTTTTATTGATAAAGTTAAAGTTTTAATTAATAAATGCCCAGAAGGAGAAAATCATATTAGATTACCCCAAACACGCTGGTTTCTGAGTAGGAGAAACAGAATACAGGATACAGGATACAGGATACAGGATACAGAAGACATTTGAAAGGCACATCACTGAAGAAGCACTAATTCAGCACAGCATACTGTAAGCTGCTTGCTTTCTTCTATTCCCTGTACCACCCGAGAAAATTGTCATCAGTAGCGACATGACATGTGTTAGGTTAAGGAAGCTCAAGTCCCTCTTTCCTCACTTATCATGGTGAGTTTACTTCCCAAGGCTGTAGAGTTGCTTTGTATCCAGGGACATCTGGACTTTTGCCAGTTTGTGTCTTCATTTCATACCCCACTAGAACAATGACTTAAAAGATATTGCCTACTGGTCATGAAAAGCTAGCTAATCAATTCTTCTGGCTTATATTTAATAGAACTATCTACGTGATAACATCATAGTTTTATATAGTTTCCTGAAATACGAAATCTTGATTGTAGTCAATATTTAATACACGATTTCTGAAAGATAATGACACTCAACTGTGATACACTGAAACAGGATCTTATCATCGTGTTATATTCAAGTAATCTTATTATATTTTCTATAATAGATATGTGTTACTAAACTATTGTTCTGTCAACAGGCAAGATGGACTAACTCATTCTGCTAGATTCTGTCTCCTTCTATATACATGCACACTGTTTGCAAAACCTAAAATTAGGATCCATATTTTTAAGGAAATTATGTCTTGTACATAACTAGTTTTTGCTTTTCAAATCAGAAATGAGATCAAATCATATCACGAAGGACCTCAAACTTCTGAGATTATTTTTGCACCTAAGAACTATCTGGTGGCATGTCTTAACTGCCACAATAAAGGATGAGGGCCTTGCATAACTTACATAAAAGTCCTTGGCAGTGAGGAGTGTTATAAATTAAAATGAATACCTAGAGTGATCATTGGAAGTCAGAGCTATGCACCGATCCTCTGTATAATGTACTTTGTGTGGTTGGCATTGCTAAACAGACAAGCTGTCAGATTCTGTACTCGCTGAATATTCTGGGGTTCTTTCTCTGTCAACCAAGGTAGAGGACATGGCAGTAGTCAAACCTCCAGGTGACAAAACCTGAGATAGTGTAGTAAGTCTTGTATTTTGGAGGGTGATTTACAAGTGAAGGGAGTGAGGCAAAGCTCCTGCTCAGCACCTATACCATAATCCAAATGCAACTTTGGACAGAGAACATCACTATTAAGTTAAAGGCACATTCTCTCAGGATCGGAACTCTATACAGAGAAACCAGACCTTAGAATACAAAAGCAAGATCTCCAGAAAGGGCCATTGCAACTCTTTCTACATAAAATCAAGAAAAATTATTTACTATAATTGTGGCAATTTAGTGGGAGAAATAAATGTTATTTTGTTAAAATCAACAAGAAATGTTACCCTGGTTTTATTAATAGACCACACAAGGGAATTTCAATTCAGCCAAAAAGAATATGCTAATATGTTTTGTTTATTTACAAAACATTTTCATTCTTTATTACTTAATAATAAAAATAAAAACATTTGGATCCATTTTTACAAATGCTTTCTGTAAGGAAGGATTTATAATTGTTAACTTGAAATATGAATTTTTTAAAAAAGGATTCATGAATTATGGCTATTTGGTGCCACCTAGCGGTCCATATATTTTTAAAATTTGCATTTTCCCTCCCTGCCTTTGGAAAATTAAAAGAGTATAATTAGAAAGTAACTGATATATCAAGTAAAAGAGGTGAAAATTAAGATAAAACTCATTACACACACACATATGTTGGCAGGATTCTCTTCTTTCCTCCACAGTGACTTCTTTCCTGTGACAACGCTTTAGAACTAAAAGTGTAGATTAGAGATTGACAGGGTAGCGTTCGATGATGTTTTTATTTTTGTTCTTGGTTGGTTTTTGAAACCAAAGATAGATAAATATCAAAATCTTGGAAATCATATGTCACTACATAATAATTATTAATTGTATTATCAGTATGATAAATTAGTGTCATTGTGTTGGCAACGTGAAAATAACATTGTAACATAGATATTTCTCTGTTTTTTTTATTTGACAATTCCAAGCTATGCTTTTTTTTTCAGAATTTAAAAATAATGGCTTTTCCAAATTTAGTGTCTGAGCAGTCTTAAGTCTTTCATGTCGCCTCTCTCTCCTCTCCCCCTCTGTCCCTCCCTCCCTGCTCCCCTTCCCTCCCTTCATCCCTCCTTCCTTCTCTTCCTCCTTTCCTATTTCATCCCTTCCTGTATTTTCCTCTTTGGAATCTGTCCCAATGGCCACTTTTACAAGTAGTGTACTCACAGTGGCCAACCCCTAAATTTAGCAGAGTGAGTCCTCAGGTGATGAGCAACTAAACACTACTGTGTGTGGTGTGACTCAGAGAGCACCCATGGTGAGTGACTGGGTATGTAGAATATGGTAGAAAAGAGGAATCTTAAGATTGGGTTTCTGCTCTATTCTCTGTGAGCAGAATTTTTACTTTTTTCTTAATTTGATGCTGCTTCCTAAGGACATTCAATTCTTCCTTTTTATTATCCACTTCCTTCTACTTTCCAAAAATACCTAAAAGCCTGTCTTGCTTCTCCATTGAGGTGTTTCAGTGGTGTGTGTGTGTGTGTGTGTGTGTGTATGTGTGTGTGTGTGTCTGTGTGTGTGTGTGTCTGTCTGTGTGTGTGTGTGTGTGTGTATGTGTGTTGGTATGATACATTAATGCTCTGCTGTGCCTATATTTGCAGTGAAGGAGTGCGTTAGGATTGTGTGGTAGAAACCCATGAAAGCGCAAACCAGGTAGGAGACTTTCTCTTGTATATAAAAACACTAACATTAAGTAGAGCAGAAGAGGTCCTTTTCAACACAGGAGAGTAGTATAGCAGCACTGAAGAGGGGGAGGGGGTTAGTTCTGCTTCCAAAAAATGCTGCTGGGCAGGGACTGTGGTAGAATGACCAGATCTCATGAGAAAAAAGTAAAAGCTTTATCTAGGGAAGGAAATACATATGTCTCAGTTATACTTCAAAAGGGACTGCAAAGAGTATAGGGTATGCAAGAGGGAAAAGCCAGACACTAAGGTCTGTTTGAATGTCCAAAGCCAGATGGAATTCTTTACTCTATCCTATTCTGGGTAAAACTTGCAAAGCAACAACAGCACCCTGGCACAATTCAGGAAAGAGAATTGGTTAGTCTTCTGAGGATAAGAAGAATGTGGCTTCGGAACTTGACCTGAGTTGCCACAGACAGTATTTTTTATAGACATCAGTGCATAGGTTGAGCGAGCATTGTGGATCTAGAATACAAGTCTCATTGCTACTTCAGCTGATTGACTATTTAATTAATTTTACATACACTTTATGGATGCCTGCTAAACACATAGCTATAGCACATCTGAAACACCTAATTAAACAAATATAGATATCCATTTTCCTCAGAGTTGGATCTTGGAGTAAATTTTAGGAGAGATGTACCCTTTGGTCTTGTGATTCGCAGTCATTTTTGAACCAACATACTGAGGTAGCCATTAAAATTACTCTGCGCTTTACTCTTTGCTGTTTAAATCTCTTTTGAATATCAATAATTTATTTAGAGGCCTTTTCTATAGGAGAAAGACAGCTATTTTCTCTAAATATACTTTATAAAGACTGTAGGAAGATGTATGGAAACACCATTGCCCAGGATAACAGTCATATTGGCATCAGTTCACAAAATACTTATGGATTGCCCTGTGGTAAGGCACTTCAAACACCCTGTTTATGGGAGAGCAACTGTAATGGTATGTCATAGTCCTACCAAGTGGGACTTAGATTATTCACTTGATTCTACCTGTGGTTTCTGACTTGGATTTGGTTTGTAGTTGCTAATTATCTGCTTGTTTCTTGTGAACTCTCTGGTTTTCCAGACATTGGCATTAAGAGTGCCATCCTTGGTGTCCTCTTATTCCTCTTCCTTATACAAACATTGGCTTCTGATGGACTTCTACTTTGTTTATGTCATCCAGTTAACCAGGAAAGATTCCTGAGCAAACCATTGGCTTCAATATCATAGATTTCTGTGCCTCATTCCTCATAGTTTGCTGAAGAAACACAAAGAAAGATGTCTGGTGGGTCAAACTGATGTTGAAACTTGGTAAAAATCAGTAGGATTAATGATCACTACAGGCTGCTCAATGCAGCTCTCACTAGGATCCACTCCATTTCTGGGGAGGTCTAATGCATTTCCTTAGGACGCTGGGGGATCAGGAACACTTACTCAATGACAGATATGGGGGCAAAACCAGCTTTAGAAAAAGGACTTAAACCCTTATTCTTTGGCTCACTAGTTATTTCTCTATTTAGTCTTTGTGGGTTTAGCATTTATCATCCCCAAATGTAACTGCTTCATGAACTCATTAGTATCAGGTGAGACAATGTATCAGAGCAGGCATCAGGAACATCGGAATCTCAGTGTCCATTTTCTTGCTTATATCATATCTAGGCACTGATGGATAGTTTATGGGCCCATATAAATTTATAAAGTCTTATCATGGAAAAATTGAGAGTCTAACCTCCCTAGAAAATTTTTTGAAATATTCATATTAGATTGTTATTTCATAGGTGACCTAAAGTTGGTTGGGCTTTCTCTCTCAGTCTCCTCTCTTGCCTTCCTTATCTCTCGTCCTCCCTCTCTTGTTCTCTCTCTTTCTGTCTCCCTCTTTTCCTAGTCTCCATTCTTCCCTTCCTCATTACTTCTTCATTTCAAACTCCCTCCTTTTATTCTCAGAATTCTGCTCCTCCTCCCTTTCCTCCTCCCTGACCCTTGTGCTGCTCACTCCCATGATTTCTTAGTATACAATGTTTCTGTAACACACGCCTCAGGCTGAGTCAAAAGTTGAGCACATTATTTTAAAATATACCTTTTAGAATAGCGTACACTGTGTAGCTATTACACGTCTTAATAGTACTCCTTTAAGTTTCAAAGTTAAATGATCAATGGGCTGGTGATTGAATCCATGGGCAAAGACACTTGTCTCAAAAGCCTAACAATAGTTTTGAATTCTCAGAAATCAAGGTAAGTTGGAAAGACAGAGAATTGCCTCCACAAAGTCATCTTCTAACCTCCACAGGGGCATCTGTACCCTGGCATGTGGATCTTCCTCTAGTATCATAACACTGTAACAATAAAAGTAAAGCAGTAAGTCAGGCATTCTTTAAGTTGTAATCTTGTCTTGGTTAAGAGTCTACAGAGGAACACTCTGTAAATGCTTGTATACACATGCAATATGAATACCCATGCTAGTATTTTTCTAGAAGTATTCTTTTAAACGTTTATTCCTACACACAACTTCACAGACACTCTTTCCTGGACTCGAGTCTCATATTTTAAAAACATAGCTTTGTGAGATGGTAGCTTCTTAGTTATGCATGAAAACGCATGTGTATGCTTCACTGCTTGAACTCCATACACACAAATGTACAGCGATGAAACCTGCCATGAGCAGTTTGTTTTCTGGGGTGACCAAGTGTGACAGAAGAAGGCCTGAAGTCAAATCTTCCACCTGATGCCCTCCCCATCACTTCTTTTGCATCAACTCTGTTCTTTTCAATATAACTAGCATGCATCCTAACACTAAGCTCATTAGCTCCTGAACGCATTCCTAATTCCTATTAATTTTCTAATTGAAGTGATCTATCGGGAAGTGAGCATAACATTTGGATATAATATGAGAAACACATAATATACTCTATTACTTTCCTTGATTAAGTCATTATACATTTATCAAACCAAGACATAACACTTTTATTAAATATGCATGCATTTCGGCTAATTTTAAAACAATCTTTTGCATTTCCATTATGAGTATAATGTGTTCACTGTAGGATATTTGATAAGTGAACACAAAGATGTAGAAATTTTAGAGATACTAAAAGGATATCACACATAATTTTCACACCTATATAAATATTTTGTGTGGTTTTTGGAAAGGTTAAGATTTCGTTTTATTCTTTCTTTTCAATATTCACTTTATTTGCCATATTAGTATGATTTAATTAAAATATATTAGAGCAGTTGAGTAAAAGATTTAACTATGCATGTATGTATGTTTTAGTATATAATGAAACCTGTGAAAATTTGTATTCTGAATTTTTTTTGCAGTCTGTAGTGATTTTCATGAGAATGTCCCACACAGAATCACATATTTGAGCACTTGGTCACCAGGTGTTTGCAGTGATTTGAGGCTTAGGAATTGTAGTTTTGTTGCAGAAAATATGCTACTTGAAATGAGATTTGAGTATTTATAGTCTCATTCTAACACCAGCTAGCTTTCTCTACTTCATTCTTACACTTGAAGATATGAGGCCTCAGCTTCCCAGTCTTGCTGCCATGCCTGCCTCTTGCTACTGTGTCTTTCAGCTATAATGGACTCTTAACCCCCCCGGGAAAGTAAGCCCAAATGAACACTTCCTTTTCTGAGTTGCTTCAGTCATGGTTTTGTATACATCAAAAGAAAAGTAAGTAAAGAACTTAGTCTATTTTTGTACAACTAGAGTGCTTTTATACTTTATGCAACAAAATATAGTGCTATTAAAAACATCTCTTGTGCATATTTCTGTAAACCACTACAGACTGAAAAAAAAAGTTAGAATACAAATTTTTACAGATTCCATTATGTAATAAAAGCAATACAAACATGCATAGTTATGTGTTTTATTCAACTACTCAAATCCTTTTTAATTAAGTCATACTATTTTGAAAAAAATGTATTTTGATATTTGGAAATAAAACATTTAATGGTGTGAATAGTTTAAAAGAAACACGTCTCTTCTTTGAGTTTCTGTCAAGTTTTTGAATACATATTAAGTTTTGACTTATTATTATTAAATTCCTGACTATTATACACGTTAAAATCTACTTTTGTAGCAGCAAGACTTAGGTAGACGGCACGTGTAGTACAGGTTCTGTAACTCTGCCATTCCTACTTCTGGCATATTTAACTTCAGAACACCAAACATTTTATCTCTTTCAGGTCAGATTAAATTGGGGTTCCACTTTTTTGTTTCTGAAATCCTGTGAAAAATTAAAATGTCAGCATAATAAGAATTTGTCTGATGCCCATCTTTGTATCATAATAAGATTTCTAACTGATGTATTCATAGTGAAAGTGCTTTGCTGTGGACTGCCCACTAGCCCTAATCAACATTATTACCATTTACCTCTCTGTGCCTAACTCTTTCTTGAGCTACTCTCTAGCTATTTTTCAGATGAAATTTTGCATGAGTAGTTTAGATTTTATCATGAAAGTATATTGGAAATAACACGTGTTCCATGAGAATGTTTATTTTTAAATAACATTTTCTTCTGTTTCCCACAGTGCTGCTGTTTTCATTTATTAGTATTTAATTTGTATTTTTCTCTGCAAGCAAGCTCTAAAGTTGTGCTTTTCCATGGTATTACAACATTCCATTATTGATGTTATGTTACGTCTACTTCAAGTTTAGCATCTGCATGTCCTAGCTCCTTAATGTCTCCATGAAATAAATGTGTATTGCTCTGTTTGAGGAAGGAAAGGTGATCTTGCTGAAGACACACACCAGAGCTTTGGAATGGGGATTCTCATTAATTTAATTAATTCATACATTCATCTGATTGTTCATTTGTTAATTGTTCTATACATTCAGTAAACACTGACTAAATACATACTAATAATGTGACAAAAATATTACTTGATATGACTTAAGAGAAATCTCTTACAGAGGACTTGGGTTATATTCCCAAGACTCACATGGAATTATCGAAAAAGATGAGAAAATCTAAATGATCTCTTATAAATGTTGGTATTTACTTATAAATTTAAATATAACATAGTCGTAATGATTCTAAAAGTCTTATGCAGTATCTAGCTAAAATATTAGTAAACACACCTTCGTGAGAGGTCTTTTGTGGAGAAAATATAGGCAGATACTTGTCTTTTCAGACAATAGTATAGTTTCTCATATTCTTTGAATTCATGGATGCTAATTGTTATGATGGACTGTACTGACCAAGTTCAGAGACATCTCTGCTATTTTCAATTGTTTCATTCACCTCTCCACAAATCTCTAAAGCCTCCATGGTTTGTAAATATTAATACATATTTAAGCCCTGATCAAAGTTTCTCTGACTCTTCCTTCAGAGCAATGCTGACATTTGAAGGTTCTATTGCTAAACAGGTTCTTTTCCCCAGGTGTGGTACACCTAACTTTCACTTAGGTGTTGCTAACTTGAATATCGTTTGGACATGCCATTGTAACTAATGATTTATATGAGCTGTAATTAATGATTATATGATTTAAAACTCTGGCTAAAAGTAACAAGAAGCACCATGATTCTGTGTCCATCAAACAGGAGTTTATTGAGAAAGGAGCTTTTTCTCATGATCCCCCAAAGATAGGGAAAGGGTATAATTCAAAGAAGAACTCTAATCTTCTGGCTGTGCTCATTTCTTTTTGTGACTGCCTTCTTCTTGTTGTATATGAAAAATTACATATAATACAGTGTCCAATATGTTGTTTGTTTTATATGATGGTCCTCTTCAAGAATGGTAAAACCGTGTTGATCTTGACCAATTTCTCTTCAGTATACCAGTGTTACTGTACAGTATCATATGGGAGACATCAGACTTTTGGCTTCTGCTTCTCATTTTCATACTCCAAGTGCTGTGCTCATTGGTTTTTGTCAATCTGACATATATCTGTGTCAAACTTAGACATATCTGGGAGGACAGAATCTATTGAGGAATTGCTCCCATAAGATTGAGTTGTATGTAAGTAGGTAGGGCATTCTTGTAGACTAATGATTAATGTGAGAGGTTCCAGCTCCTTCATGTGCTGTGACAAATCCCTTTCCTGCAGATTTTCTTGAGATGTGTAAGCAAGCTAAGCAATCCACACAGAGCAAATCAACAAGCAACATTCTTCCATGTCTTCTGCATCAGTTCCTGCCCATAGTTTCCTCCTATGCTTGAATTCTGGCCTTTTCTTCCTTCTGTAGACTGTGAGCTGGAATATTTCACCCAAAAAAATTCTTTCCTCTACAATTTTCTTTGAGACAAAATTTTGCAATAGCAAGAGAAACCTTAAGAAAATTGATAAAAGCCTTTTATACACTTATAATTAGCTCTCTTTTTATCTATTATATTCTATTTAATATACTTTGTTTTTTCATTAGAACATGAGATTGAACAAAGTTCATATGTAAAATGAAATTTAAAAATAAAAAATTCAAAAATCTATGTCCACTTTATTAAGAACCAAACACTACAAATATAGGGTTATGTTCCTTTTGCAAATTTTATACAGACATAAAAATTTTAATTTTCTTAATTGACTCCAAACTTGTGAGTCATGAGTTCACAGACAGAACATACTAGCACACACTGTGCCTGAGTCTTCATTCATCTTCTAAAAAGTTTGTCTACCTATGCTTGACTGAGCACCCATTTAGTCTTCTGGGTGTTTGGCTTTAATGTTCTATGTTACGTAGTTAATAGGGTCCCTTGTATTAAACTCACTGATTTCATGACCTTTCCCCTCCTACCCTCTAACTACCAAGTTACACTTGGCAGTTGTAAGTGTGACTTGGATCCGAATGACAGTGCCGCCACGGGAAGCAGAAGAATCACTTACCGAGGAGAGAAACAAGTCACCAGTTCTAATAAGGAGCGAGGGGTGCAACTCCTATGATGTCACCTTTGATCACTACTATAAATAGAAGGATGAGAGGACTCTAGTGGATGGATTCCTTTTCCTCTTTCATATTTAGTTCATGACAAAGCAATACATTCTCTAATGGGAGATTGCTTTGAGGTTCAAATTCTTATATAGAAGGCTATTTGAAATAATAATAATAATAATAATAATAATAATAATAATAATAAAGATATTGAGTCACAAGCCAATCATCAGTTTCAAAGAAAATGAATGACTTTGGAAAAAGTGAAATAAATTCAGAGTGTTTCAGTATTTAACAATTCTTCAGCATTTATCTAGTAATGGATTATCTATAGTTTATAATAAAATTATTCTCAAAGGGACACTTCATTCTATATGATTCTGTTTAGCTAATTATAATACATTCAAAAATAGTATTTGCCAGTTTCAGATGATGCTGCAATTTCCACAGTGATTTTAACTACAGCAGTACCTAATAGATAGGCCATAAAAGCTTTGTTACCTATTGGGAAGATCGCAGGTGCATCATGTTCTGTTTATGTACCATCATGTAACAAAGTACTCCAAAATTCACCACCTTTTCATGTAATTGTCAATTGTTCTTTGTGTTGACTAAAGTCATCTGTATGTTACTCACATAGTACTTTTAGTGGGTCATTAGTCAACAACAATGGCAGGAGCTCTGGGACTTCTGGGTAGATGGTTTACCCACATGCTGGCAGCTGTCTCTGCGTGCCAACAGTAAGCAGAAGTCTTGACAGAAATGCTTGCAACTGGTCTCTTCCCATGACTTCATCTTTTTTCGTCATCATTTTGACTTCTAACACAGAATGTGTTATAGATGAATCTTTCAAGGGGCAGAAAATGGAGACTTGCAGTACTTTTAAATCCAGTTGTGAATTGCTGATAGTGTCACACAGCTTGATTCTGTTAACCAATGTAGTCATAGTATCCACTCACATTAAATGATAGAGAATAGCATTTGACTGTTGATGGGAGAATGTCAAAATTATTTGGTAAGTCACCAAGACATGAGATATATCATAGAATTGTTTCTGTTACTATGAAAAAGTGCCACAGAGGAAGAAATCTAGAAAGAAAAACATTTATACCTTACAGTGATGGAAGCTGAATTCAAGAGCAATGGGTTTATCATGGCAGACACATTATAGAGTGAGAGGTTTTATAAAAGATGGGAGAATTGTGTGTGTGCTTATTTCCATAAAAGAGCTCCTTTTCAACTAACCACTTCCATGATGATCATGGTATTTTACTCATAGTTGTAGGGCTCCCATGTCCTAACTATTCTTTCACAGTCTGTCTGCCAGTACTGTAAGAGGTAGATTAAATTACAAGAATAAGCTTTGGAGAGCACCCAACCAAATTATAGCAAGAAATATTTATTATCAATATGAGAAACATAACCAAGTACATTCTACCAGTCTTACAATTTATATTTAAGTTGATTCATATGATGCCATCTAAGTAAATGTAATAAAACTCTTTAAATATTCTTTTTAACTGGAGAAATTCACTAAGTATTTTAGTTGCATATAAATTGCAAGGCCATCACTAACCTACATCCTATCATGGAATCAGAAATAAAAGCGAGCTTTCAGAGTTGTATCTTAAGCTAGCTTTCAAGGTTGTATCAGGTTTTTTTTTTTTTTTCATATGGCTTCCAAACAAATGCTTTGTCAATTTTTTCATTTGAATAATTTAGAAATTAAACTTTTGTTTCATTAACATTAATAGAAAGATATATTTATTATTACACTTTAAATATTCATACAAATTCATAAATTCTGATAAAGAGGTTGTCCTTGTACTTGAAGGGAGATATTTAGAGAGTTTGTTGAGACATTCTAATTACTATGATATATTATAATAGTAATTAAACTTTAATATACATCATATCTTTAGGATCTCATATACTGAAGCAATAGGTGATAGACCTTTTCTTGGATACAATGTACAGTTATCTTATTAATAGGTAAGAAATAAATGTTATTCGTTTTATTAAGCCAGTTACTGCTCCTGGTCAACTGACTAGGACTCTGTTTTGTTTTTGTTTTTGTTTTTGGTCTTATTTTGTTTATTGTTTTGTTTGGTTTTCTTTCTTTTTGAAATTGCTATTTTCTTTAATCTTTTTTTACATTCCATTTGTTATATTCCTCCCAGTCTGCCCTTCAACAATTCCTCATCCCATTCCTTCTCTCCTTGCTCCAAGAAGATGTTCGCAGCCTCCTTCATCCCACCAGACCTCCCCATTCCTTGAGGCCTCATGCCTCTTGAGGGTTAGGTGCTTCTTCTTTCACTGAGGCCAGACAAGGCAGTCTTCTACAGTATATGTGTTGGGGACCTCGTATCATCTGATTTATGCTACCTAGTTGAATTAGGGAAAGGCTAGAAGAAGCTGAGGAGGAGCGCAACCCTGTAGGAATACCAGCAGTCTCAAATAACCCCGAGATCTCTCAGACATTCAACCAGGCTCTAGTACTTTTTAAATTGATGGGAAGCTATAAAATTCCCACATAATTCTGTTGTGATAAGACAGCATAACAAAATATATAAATGCTGACTGGACACTTTCACTTGAAAAGCAGAATAAAATAATGTAACTGAACTCTATGTTCACTTTCCCCACACTCTATCTATTTTGTTAACCCCTCTGAACAGCTGAAAATGTTGTCTTTTCACATATGAGGGGTTGGGGACTGTATTTTAGCTATGAATGTGTCAAAATTATTGATTTGAAAATGGCATTCATGAGACAAAGGCTTATTCCCAGCGGTAGTACTTAGAATAATCTGGGAATTGAGACTATACAGGTCAAGGTCTTTTGCTATATGACAAAAAGAAGGTCATTTTGAGAAAGAAATTGATTTATGAGGTCTATGTGGATCCTGAAGGAATTGGGGAGCACAGTCCTAAAATTAGGAAATGAGAGATATCTTAGCTTTCACATTCTTTTTTATTCAAAAGGTCTAAAGTTCAGCACATAACTTATGTCAGCTTCCTGATTTTGGAAAGTGCTTTCAATGGTAACTCACAGAATTCCAAAACTTTCTGCACTCTTGGGGAAAACTAAAAGTATGGGTGCATATAGATGGAAAACTTTGAAGCTGTCACTACTGCTACCTGCTTGAGGAGAGAAAGACAATCACCAATATCAAATCTGAATAGTTAGTAAGAAAAGCACGATATTAAAATTTGATTAAGCTACCAATGAGTTGGCTAAGATAAACATTTCTCAATAAATGTGAATTGGTCAAAAGATACCATGAGTTAGGTGATACAAGCTTGGTGGAAGAATGTCTTCTTAGCATGTATGAGGGCCTGTATTGTCCTCCCAACACCACATCCACTTAGATAACTAGATTGGCAAGTAGATAGGTAAGTAGATATGTTGTTATATACATACATACATACATACATACATACATTCATACATTCATACATACATGCATAGATATATGGTAGATGCATAGGCATATGATAGATACATAGATATTTAGATGCTAGAGATAGATGGTCTATAGATCAACATTACAATGAATTTGTGCCCAAGAATATTCAAGAGTATGGGATTATATTGAAAAATGTTTTAGAATTATTTATTGTATTTTTATATATCTGTTTATCCTGCATGTGTATATGTGTACACCAAACAAATGTCCATACAGGTCAGAAGAGAATTTCAAATTTCCTAGAAATGAAATTGTAGCTGACTGTGAATTCCTCTGTGAGTGTGAGGAATTGAACCCAGAACTTCCGCGAATACACAAAATGTTCTTAACTGATTAAGTTATCTCGTCAGCTATTTCTTAATTATCAATTTTAAATAATATCTTACAAGATTATCAAACTGTCAAGTTTAGATAATATATTCATAGAGATAAAAGGTGCATACAACTATGATTATCCAAAATTAGCTTCTTAAATTTGAATATACATGTTAATTTCAGAAACTTCATCTTCTCCATTTCCATTCATGTGCCCAGGAAATTTGACGTCCTTGAATGGCATTTGTGTGGATTGTCTTGGTAGTGCCATCCTAAATTCATCCGATTGCCCATGTGAAATAATCGTATAATAGTTGTGACCCACTCTAGTTGAAGCTCATGTGTCACTTCCTGTCATGTGTACTGACTTCCTCATTGTCCTTTGGGGCTTGCTGGTAGGACCTGCTAGATTTTTGTTCTTTGATTTTGTGAGTCTTAAAGCATCTTTTCTTCTCTCTCTCTCTCTCTCTCTCTCTCTCTCTCTCTCTCTCTCTCTCTCCCTCTCTCAGTCCTAGAAAAGGAAATATCATTCCTATGTTTTATTATAATATAAATTTAAATCCTTTCTATGACTCAAGTTTATCATAATGGCACATTGACTATAATGAGAAGTTCAATCTATAGTTAGCATTAAAACATGAATTGAAGTAAATGGAGATGTGAATTCATTTAAAAATAACACTTGAACACATTATAAATGTTTGTGTGTATACACATAGACACATGCATACATACACATATAACATATGTCTGTTTGTTTTGCTGAACTGTGTAGCAGTAACCTTATCCATCTTTCTAAACTGTATATAGTGTAACATTGTATGAACTTATAAAATATTAATTCATAAATACTTAGTTATTTTATTTGGTTATTCAAATACTGCAACAATGAACTATTTTATTATGCATGTATTAAGTTTTTACATATATGTCCATGTGCATCTGTGAGCACTAGTAAGCTGTGTACTATATTTATAAGATCAATGAAGGTATGTTTGAAATTTTAATACCTTTAGCTAACCTGTGTCTCATTTACCTGACAGTAGCTCTAACATCTGAGAGAAGAAGCTATGTTTGGCATGAACACTGTTTGACATGACAGAAAGGTTTAAATCTCTTCTGTTTGGGAGAGTTATATATTGATTAAAACTCATAGTGAATGAATTAATCTTGATTTAATGATCTGGCATATCAAAAGTGAAAATTCCTCCCCTACTTTCTACACTATTTCAATACCTTTCTATGTGTCTGTGTCTCTCAGGAGAAAGAAGACTGTCACTGTCAGGAAGTATATGATAGATGCTGTTAAAATAAAAGATGACTTGGTACAACCTGGCAACATTGGAATTAAGATTTAATTTCCCTTACTGATTTTTTGTATAGAATGTATATCGTATACAAAACTTATTGATAATTCACTGGATTTTGTTTTTAGTAACTCTCTAAACATGCAGATAATGACAGAAGAACAATTTGACATAGATATCTGTACATTTGCACTGCAGAGGTCTCATCAAGCTGACTGCTGACTTCTTTCATGATGAGATAATTTTCCTTCAAGTCTTAATACTGTGGAGGTCACATGGTTTGCTGATATTCATGAGGGAGCTGTCACTTTCAGGCTTCTAATATCAGTCACTCTTCTATCTATATTTGGCTTATGGATTCAGGAAAGTGTGATAGCAGTTATTAGCTGCTCTCAGAAAATCCTCTTACAAGATAGATTTATTTCCTGATTAATGATGGAAATGATCCAGTATTAATTTCAGTTTTTGATATCAACAATTTTGTGTTAACATCAGTCTTGCTGTGTTCACCTTTCAAATTACTATGATCATTCTAATGATTAAAAGTGATTGTTTGATTTAGACACACTATGTAATTACCAGACAGAGCATTTCTGACATTTCTAACTAAAATTGGGTACATGAGGTCACGTCTCCTGGGCCAACAAAAGGTTTTCCTAGAGCAGAATTTTTTGATTATATGAATCCACGCGAGTTTAAACCATGAAGAAACAAGGGAGTGATATTTCTCATAAGTTCTGCTTACTAAACATTGCCTTCAATAGGTCCTTTGGGATTTTAAAATCTGTATCACCTTGAAATTAGATAAATTGTTTAATTTCTTGTTTTAACTGTCATATATCTCTCAACTTTTATTTAATAATAACAATGAATTGCTTTGTCCACTTGTCTAGATCTTCTGGAGTTTTGTTGTTCTGATAGGTTTTCGTTTTGCTTGTTGGTTGATTTATTTACATGAGTTTCTGAATTCCCGATGGTTGGATACTTTATAATCCAGGCATACCTCAAAGCCATGAAAACACTTCTACTTCACCCTGAGAGGGTTGAAATAACAGGGGCGATGTACCTCATTTATTCTGTTTTTAAGTCGCAATCTTAGATTATTTGAACCTCTTTCATTGTTCCCTTGGTTAATGAGAATGGGGACTTATTTATTTATTTATTTATTTATTTATTTATTTTTCTATTCTTTTATTGG
Organism: Grammomys surdaster; assembly: GCF_004785775.1. NCBI lineage: Eukaryota > Metazoa > Chordata > Mammalia > Rodentia > Muridae > Grammomys > Grammomys surdaster. Next base: position 6,282,209 of record NW_021620899.1, on the reverse strand, counting down.
ATGTTTTCTTTATTTACATTTCCCCTTCAGAAACCCCCTACCCCATCCCCTCTTCCCCTGCTTCCATGAGGGTGCTCTCCCACCCACCCACTCACTCCCACCTCCCTACCCTGGCATTCCTCTACACTGGGACATCAATCTTTCACAGGATCAGGGGCTTCTTCTCCCATTGATGTCAGACAAGGTCATCCTCTGCTACATATGCATCTGGAGCCATGGATCCCTCCATTTGTACTCTTTGGATGGTGGTTTAGTCCCTGGGAGCTCTCAGGGGTCTGGTTGGTTGATATTGTTGTTCTTCCTATGGGGTTGCAAACCCTTTGATCTCCTTCAGTCCTTTCTCTAAGAATGAGATGAGGAACTGTTGGAGGGCGGAACCGGGGGGGGGTGAGAGGATAAAGAATGGATTGTAAAAGAAACTTTAAAAATAATAATAATAAAACGTGAGACTTTTCAGAATCTCCACTTAATTAGAGCAATGACTGCTATTCTCTAAGTTTGAATTTCTATTAGATGTGAAAGTAAGAATTTGCAGCATGTGTACACGCACACAATTTTCTATATTGCCTCTGAATGTTTTAAACGTTGTTTTACTTTTAAATAAAGATACTTCATGTAATCTTTTCTTTGTAGAGCAAAATGGTCCCCAATCTTTATATTATAAAACCCACCAAATTGTTCTTTCTTTATCCATTCATTTTTTGTTTTCAGTATTGCTTTCTAATGGTGCTGAGATGTGTGCTGGAATACAGATGTCCCTTTGACATGCTGGTTTTGTTCTTTGTGACACCTGGAATACGGATAGTTGGGCCTAGAGTAGTCCTATTTTATATTTTGAGTAGATTATGTGCCATTTTCCTGTAAAATGCACGTATCAATTTCCAACTTCCACAAATGAGTTCATGGATTCCTTGCATCTTCCTGGTGTTATCTTTCATCATTTTGAAAATGTTAACAAGCCACATCTCCATGTAGTTTGGTCTTATGTTTCCTCAGTGTATAGTGATCTTAAATGGTACTGGTTCAACTGGAGGCCAGCATGTAAAGAATGCAAATTGACCGAGTCTTACCTCCTTGTACAAAGCTCAAGTCCAAATGGATAAAGGACCTTCACATAAAACCAGATACACTGAAACAGAGGAAAATGGAAAAGAGCCTTGAACACATGAGCACAGGGGAAAATTTCCTGAACAGAACACCAATGGCTTACGCTCTAAGATCAAGAACCTACAAATGAGACCTCATAAAATTGCAAAGCTTCAATAAGGAGAAAGGACACTGTCAATAGAACAAAACAGCAACCAATAGATTGGGAAAAGATCTTTACCAATCCTACATTCGATAGAGGGCTACTATCCAATATATACAAAGAACTCAAAAAGTTAGACTCCAGAGAATCAAACAACCTTTGTTTGCCCTTCAGTATTATGCTTATGTATTTGACAGTTTTTTCCTTAATTTTAAAAACTTTGTCTTTGGGAATAACATACATGCACACAATGTATTTCAAGCACATCTTCTTCTTTTTTTTTTTTTTCTTTTTTTTTTTTTACTCAAAAGACATAGATTTATTGTGATAAAGGCATGAAACAACATTTTCTTATAGGATCTAGGTAATAATTAGTATTCTGATTTATTTATTTATTTTTTTTTTTTATTGGATGATTTATTTACATTTCCTATGTTGTCCCCTTACCCCATCCCCCACCACCCCCTCGGAACC
>NW_021620899.1:6256402-6275486 GCF_004785775.1 Grammomys surdaster | reverse complement strand
GCTTTTCAGGTGTGATGGGGTGTTCAGGGCTTGCTATATTGGGAGAATTGGGCACTGATGATGCCAAGAAACTTTGGTTTCCGTTGCTTATGTTCTTGCGCTTGCCTTTCGCCATCTGGTTAACTCTAGTGGTACCTGCCCTCACTGTGTAAAACTGGAGTCTGTATTTCCAGTTATCTTGCTTATTGCAGAGCTCCTCAGAGTCCAGAGGTCTCTGTGGTCTTATGCTCCTAATCTCCTGGGTGGAATAACTCCTGGGACTCAGGCCACCTCTTGGATCTGGAAATCCTTCTGCTCTGAGTGCAGTGGGTCCTTGATGACTCAGGATTCAGTTTCAGCTGCTCTGAGTGCAGTGGCTCCAGCTGCTCTGAGTGCAGTGGCTCCTGGATGACTCAGGATTCAGTTTCTCAACAGGACAGGAGCAGACCGACTCTGTGTCACCTGCTCTGAGTGCAGTGGCTCCTGGATGACTCAGGATTCAGTTTCTCCACAGGACAGGAGCAGACCAACTCTGTGTCTGATCCAGCCCAGAGGACCAGGCAGGGGCAGAAGGGAAGTGGAATTCCGGAGGGGCGGGGTTTGGGTAGCTGCTGTGCCCTGGATGTCCCTGGCTCCCCGATCTATCTCTGGGGTTTAGGGAGTGAGATGGAGTTCTTACCAGCTGCTCTGAGTGCAGTGGCTCCTGGATGACTCAGGATTCAGTTTCTCCACAGGACGGGAGCAGACCGACTCTGTGTCTGCTCCAGCCCGGAGGAGCAGGCAGGGGCAGAAGGAAGCACATCTTCTTATGTCCTCTCTCTTTCTCCTTCCAGACCCCTTCTCGCCATACCCATACTAACTTAAGTTCTCTTCTTCTTCTTTCTCCTTTTCCCCTTCCTCTACTACTTTAATAACCTACTAAGGTATTGTGTCATATGTGCATGGGTGTCCCATGAATCACTTAAGCATGGAAATCTCATAGATATCCGACTCTTGAAAAACCCTCAGTATTGCTGCTCCAGCAGTCATGAATTGCCAATCCCACTTTAGTTATGTTTAGGGTGTAATGAGCCCCTCTTATATCCCCACTGGAATGACTTGCTTGATCTTACTGTATAGTGTTTGTAGAGAAAAGCACAGATAGTCTATGTTTATGGGTGCAATAACCCTTCCACATCTTTTGTTTCTCTTATTTTTCTATTTATGGCTCTTCCTTCTCCCCATCCTCTTGGTCCTCCTCCTCTTCCTCCTCCTCTTCCTCCTCCTCTTCCTCCTCTTCCTCCTCTTCTTCTTTCTTCCTTCTTCCTCCTTCCTTTTTTCCTTCCTTCCTTCTACATTCTTCTTTCTTCCTCCTTCCATCTTTTCTCCCTTCTTCCTCCTTCCTTGTTCTCCTTTTTCTTCTTCCCCTTCCTCCCCTTCCCCTTCTTCTCCTCCTCTCCCCTCCCCCTTCTCTTTTCCTTCTCCTTCTTATTTTTCTTCTACTCCTTCTTCTCTCCTCCTTCTCCTCCTCCTCCTCCTCCTCCTCTTCCTTCTTTTCCTTCTTCTTCTTCTTCTTCTTCTTTTTCTTCCACAGTGTTTGCTGTATAGTCGTGGCTGTCCTGAAACTCCATTTTCTCATCTATGATATCCTAGAAAGTGGTAAAATGTGACATTGATGTCATATTTAGGGTTAAGCACCCCACCATCACTTATTCTCTGCATATTGATCAGTTGTTTCTATACTCTTAATTAGTATTTGATATAAAAGTCATCTCCTTTGATTTGAGGTGAGAGTTTCACTAGTGTATAGGTATAAGGATAAACATCTACAAAGCAGTTTGGAACTATGACGTTTTGCTAAAATAGGAGTAGGAGGTTCTTCCCTAGGGTCCCCTATTGGTCCAGTCATGGGTCCTTAGTATGTGTTCTCTCCTTCCAGATTAGTAAAGTCTTGATTTTTCCATGTTCTATGATCTCTAGTTAAGTCTGATGAAGAGGATTTTAAACAAGCAGAGCAAGTTAAGAGAGGAAAAATATAAAATATATGGTTGGAGTATTAAAGGTACACCAAGAAGCTAAATGGAGCTGAATCCTGTGTTCAAGGATATTAAATTGAATTAAGGGAGTAGTGACTTTGATACAAGGTCCTACCCAGCTGAGTTTAGATGCAGGAATGATGGTACATACTTTTAATCCCAGGAGATAAACCCAAGCAGATTTCTGAGTTCAAGGCCAGTCTAGAGCACAGCAAGAAAAGTTAAAGTCCAGGCTTGGTGGACCATACCTTCCCAGTGCTTAGGCGATAGGCTTGCAGATTTCTGAGTTCAAAGTCAGTCTACAGAGAAAGTTCCAGATTAGTTAAGTTTAGGCCATGAAGGAGTTGGAAAACAGAAAGCAAGTGATAATGTCATAGAACAAGGGGGCCACATTCTAGCCCCAGCAAGCAGCAAAACTTGCAAGCTTAGGCCTCGTGACTCTGGATTTACAACCCAGTGAAACCCTAAGACAAGGCCCCTTCACTCAAGATCCACCTTCTTTCTGGCCCACTTCTTCACCTGGGACAGATCAGCAGCCTGGGCAATACCAACCCAAGTGCTAGAGCCTATGAGCCTCTCAGGGGGGTCCAAGTTAACCAAAGACACAGGTGAAAATTTCCATCAAATATGCATGCCAGCTGGGACACCCACACTGATGCTGGGCAGCCACCTCCCCTAACTCCACCTCCCTTCTCTTCCAATTCCTGACCTGGGCCAGACCATGCATGATACCCACCCAATTGCCACAGACTGTGAGTCTCCCAGGAGGTCTACAGTAACAAGGGCCACTGGAGGCCTGCTCTTACTGCGGACTTCCTGGGAGGCTCACAGGCATTAGCATTTGGGTGGGTATCATGGCCAGGTAGGGAATTGGGAAGTGGAGTTCACGGGATAGAAGTTAGGTCCAGCATCAGCTGGGCTGTTGGTGTGCAAGCATCACCAACAGAATGCAAGAGATAGAACAGAGAATCGATGGCATAGAAGATACCAAGGAAAATATTGACACATTGGTCAAAAAAAAAAAACCAAAGTGTAAAAAGTTCCTAACCAAAAATAAGCAAGAAATTCAGGACACAATGAAAACATCAAACCTAAGAACAATAGGATGAATAACCCCAGCTCAAAGGGCCAGGAAAATATCTTCAACAAAATCATAGAAGAAAACTTCCCTAAAATAAAGAAAAATATGAGTAGAAGAAGCCTTTAGAACACCAAATAAATTGGAACCAAAAAGAAAACCTTCTTATCACATAACAATCAAAAAACTAAATGCACAGAACAAAGAAAAATATTAAAAGCTGTAAGGGAAAAAAAACAAGATCATATAAGACAGACCTATCCGAATTACAGCAGACTTCTCAATAGCGACACTAAAAGCCAGATATGGACAAGATCTTGTGATCCAGACCCTAAAAGAACACAAATGCCAGCCCAGAATATTATACCAAGCAAAAATCTCAATCATCACAGATGAAGAAACCAAGATATTCCATGACAAAACCAAATTTAAACAATACTTTTCTATTAATCTGGCCCTACAGAGGATAATGGAATGAAATCTCCAACACAAGGAGGGTAATTTTACTGGCTTATTTTGTGTCAACTTGACACAAGCTGGAGTTATCGCAGAGAAAGAAGCTTCAGTTGAGAAAATGCCTCCATGAGATCCAGCTATAAGGTATTTTCTCAATTAGTGATCAAGGGGGGAGGGCCCCTTGTGGGTGGTAGTCTTGGGTTCTATAAGAAAGCAAGCTGAGCAAGCCAGAGGAAGCAAGCCAGTAAGTAACATCTCTCCATGGCCTCTGCACCAGCTCTTGCCTCTGACCTGCTTGAGCTCCCGTCCTGACTTCCTTTGGTGATCAACAGCAGTGTGGAAAGTGTAAGCTGAATAAACCCTTTTCTCCCCAACTTGCTTCTTGATCATGATATTTGTGCAGGAAAAGAAACACTGACTAAGACAGTAACTAAACTCAAAAAAACACAAGAAACTAAACAGTTTACTATAAATACAAACGATAATATTACAGACATAATACCACCTTCAGCAACAAAAATAAGAGGAAGTAACAATCATTAGTCTTTACAATCTCTCAACAACAATGAACTCAATTCTCCAATAAAAAGACACAGGATAAGAAACTAGATATTTAAACAGGATCCAGCATTTTGCTGCATATAAGAAACACACCTCTGTGACAAAGACAGACACTGCCTCAGATTAAATGGCTGGAAAAATGTTTTCCAAGAAAATGGTCCCAATAAAGAAGCTGGAGTTGCCATTCTAATATCCAATAAAATATGCTTACAACTAAAAGTTGTCAAATGATTTGGAAAAGGATACTTCATATTCATCAAAGGAAAAATCCACCAAGAGGAAGTCTCGGTCCTGAACATACATGCCCCAAATGTAAAGACACTCACATTCATAAAAGAAACATTATTGAAGCTCAAAACATACATTGTACCTCACAAAGTAATAGTGGCAGACTTCAACACTCCACCCTCACAAATGGACAGGTCACTGAAACAGAGAGTAAACAGATATACAGTGAAAGTAATAGAAGTTATAAACCAACGGAACTTAACAGATATCTATAAAACCGTTCACCTGAAAACAAGACAATATACCTTCTTCTCAGTACCTCATAGAACCTTCTCCCAAATGGACAATATAATCAGACATAAAAACAGACCTCAACAGATATAAGAAGATTGGAATAATCTCAAGCACTCTATCAGATCACCAATGACTAAGGCTAGATTTCAATAAAAATAAAAAACAACAAAAAGCCCACATACTCATGGAAAACTGACCAACTTTCTGCTCAGTCATAACTTAGTCAGGAAAGAAATAAAGATATAAATAAAAAATTTATGGAATTCAACATAAAGGAAGACAAATCATACCCAAAATGAGGGGACACAATGAAAGATGAATTAAGAGGAAAATCCATAACACTAAGTGCTGTCATAAAGAAATTGGAGTGATTTCATACAAACATCTGAATAGGACACCTAAAAAGTATAAACAGAGAGAAGCAAACATACCTAAGAGGAGTAGACATCAGGAAATAGTCAACTCAAGGCTGAAATCAAGCAATTAGAAACAAAGAAAAGCATACAAAGAATCAACAAAACCTAGAGCTGGTTATTTGAGCAAAATCAACAAGATAGATAAATTTTTAGCCAAACAAACTAAAGGGTACAGAGACAGTATCCAAATTAACAAAATTAGAAATGAAAAGGGAGACATAACAGCAGAACTTGAGGAATTTCAAAAAAACATCAGAACCTACTACAAAAGCCTATATGCTACAAAATTAGAAAATCTAGACGAAGTGGATGATTTTCTAGTCAAATACCAGGTTACAGAGTTAAATTAGGACCAAATAAATTATCTAAACTGTCTCATAAACCCTAAGGAAATAGACATTTTCATCAAAAACCTCCCAAACAAAAAAACCCCAGAGACAGATGGTTTTAGTGTAGAACTCTGCCAGACCTTCAAATAAGAGCTAATACCAATATTCCTCAGACTATTCCATGAAATAGCAACAGAAGGAATACTACATAATTCATTCTATGAAGCCACAGTTACTCTGATTTTTAAACCACATGAAGACCTAAAAAAGAATGACCAATTTTGCTTATGAATATCAATGCAAAAATACTCAATAAAAAAATCCAAGAACACATCAAAACCATCATTTACCAGGATCAAGTAAGCTTCATCCCAGGAATGTAGAGATGGTTCAATATACAAAAATCTGTCAATGTAGTGCACTATATAAATCAACTCAACAAAGAAAACCACATTATCATCTCATTAGATGCTGAAAAAGCACCCCTTCATGTTAAAAGTACTGGAGAAATCAGAAATTTATGTCACATATGTAAACATAATAAAAGCAATATATAGCAAACCAACAGCCAACATCAAATGAAATGGAGAGAAATTAGAAGCAATCTCACTAAAATCTGGAACACAACAAGGTTGCTCAGTCTCTCCTTATCTATTCAGTATAATACACGAAGTTCTAGCTATAGCAATTAGACCGCAAAAGGGTATCAAGGGGTTACAAATTGGAAAGGAAGAAGTCAAAGTATCACTACTTGCAGATGATATGATAGTATACATAAGCAACTCCAAAAATTCTACCAGAGAACTACTACAGCTGATAAACAACTCCAGCAAAGTGGCAGGATGTAAAATTAACTTATACAAATGAGTAATCTTATTTTATATAAATGATAAACAGACTGAGAAAGAAATTAGGGAAACAACACCCTTCACTATAGCCACAAATAGTTTAAAATATCTTGGTATAACACTTACTAAGCATGGGAAAGAACTGTATGACAAAACTTCAAATCTCTGAAAACAAAAAAATTGAAGAAGACTTCAGAAGATGAAAAGATCTCCCCTGCTTGTGTATTGGTAAGTTTAACATAGTGAAAATGGCCTTCTAACTAAAAGCAATCTACATATTCAATGCAATCCCCATCAAAATTCCAACACAATTCTTCACAGACATGGAGAGAGTGAATGTTAACTTTTTATGGGAATACAAAAATCCTAGGATAGCCAAACAATTCTCAACTATAAAGGAACTCCTGAGGGAATCACCATCCCTGACCTCAAGCTGTACCACAAAGCAATAGTGAAAAAACTGCATGGTATTGGTACAGAGACAGACAGGTCGATCTATGGAATAGAATTCAAATAATTCAAAAAGTTAAACTTTAAAACACAATTACCCAATTTAAAAATGGGTTATGACATAAACAGAGAATTCACAGTAGAACAATCTCAAGTAGCCAAGAAGCACTTGAAATGTTCCATGTTCTTAGCCATCAGAGAAATGCAAATCAAAACAACCCTGAGATTCCACCTCATATCAATCAGAATGGCTAAGATCAAAAACTCAAGTGACAGGACATGCTGGAGAAGATGTGGAGAAAGAATAACAGTCCTTCATTGCTGGTGGGATTGCAAACTGGTACAACTACTCTAGAAATCAATCTTGCAGTCCTACAGAAAATTGGAAAACCTAGCTATACCACTTTGGGCATACATACAAAAGACACCATATCACAAGGATATGTGCTCTTCCATGTTCAGAGCAGCCTTATTTGTCATAGCTAGAGGCTGGAAACAACCCAGATGTCCCTCAGTCAAAGAATAGTTAAAGAAAGTGTGATTTGTTTACACAATGTTTACATCATGCATTGTGCAGGCAAATGAATAGAACTAGAAAACATCATCCTTAGTGAGGTAACTCATACCCCCAAAAAATATGCCAGGTATGTACTCACTAATAAGTAGTTATTAGCCAAAATATACAGATTACCTAGAATATAACTTACAGACTGCAAGAAATATAACAAGCAGAAATGCCTAAGTGAGGGGGCTTCAATCCCACATAGAAGGGGGGATGAAATAATCTTGGAAGGTAGAAGGAGGGAGGCTCCTGGGTGGGAGAGGGGAAGGGAAAGGGAAAAGGGGAACAGAACAGAACAGGAGAGAATGAAGAGAAATAAGCAGTCTCAGAGAGTAGGAAATGGGTGTATTTCCTAGAAAGTACCAGAGACCCATGTGGTAAGACACACTCAGGACTCACTGGGATAACCTTAGCCAAAATGCCCAACTCTGGGGAAAAAGAACTCCAAGAGTCTACCTCCAATAGATAGATAAGGCCTTAAGTGTAGGGACAATGTTACTAACTCAAGTCAAAACTCCTGACTCAGAATTGTTTCTGTCAAAAAGAACTACAGGGACAAAAATAAAGACTAAAAGAAAGGCAGTCCAATGACCAGCCTAACTGGGGATCTTTCTCATGGGGGAACACCAAGGCCTGACACTACTATGTGATGATGTGGTTACTGATGGAAGGCTGGTGTGGCTGTCCTCTGAGAGGCCCTACCAGCAGCTGGCTAAGACAGAAGCAGATACTTGTAGCCAACCACTGGACTGAAGTCAAAGAGATCCTATGATTGAATCAGGGGAAGGATTGGAGAAGCTGAAAGGGAGAATGAACCCATAGAAAGTCCAGCAGTCTTAACTAACTCAGACTCCAGGGAGCTTTCAGAGACTGAGCCACCAACCAGGAGCATACATGGGCTGGTCCGAAGTCCCTGGCACATATGTAGCAGAAGTCTGCCTGATCTGAGCTCAGTAGGATAAGATGTGCCTAATTCTGGAGAGATTTGAAGCTCCCGGGAAAGAGGGGCCCTGGGGTTGGGGTTGGGGGGGTGGTGGGGGTGGGGGCCCATCCTCTCAGAGATGAGGGGGAGGAGGGATGGAATGAGCAACTGTGGGAGGGGGAATGAAGGAGGAGGCAATGACTAGAATATAGATAAATAAAATAATTTAAAACAAAAAATAAAGAAAAACACAAACCAGAAACCACCTATGTCCCCATGACACTAAAGTCACTCCTCTGCACGTATTATTTTTTTGGGGGGTGTGTAGTTTTTCATAATCTAGAGTGACACAAGGATGAACTAGAGCATAACATGCCACATTTCCCTGCTACTTTGATTAGTGAAATTCAATAATTAACATTAGGTAATGCTCATCAATGACCTACAAGTGTAATTGATAATTGAGGCACTTGTGGTTCAAAGTTTAAGCTCATTCATTTTACAGTGCTGTAGAATGTTCTCCATTAAACCATCAATATTTTATTAATAATTTTGACAAAGCGGATTAAATACAGGAGTGTTTTAGTTAGAGTTTTATTACTCTGATGAGACACCAAAACCAGAGCAACTCTTATGAAGAAAAACATTTAACTGAGGGTGGTTTAGATTTATTGATTTAGTCCATTATTATCCTGATGGGAAGCATGGCAGTATTCAGGCAGATATGGTGCTGGAGAAATAGCTGAGAGCTCTACATCAGGATTGGCAGCAGGAAAAAAGAGTGACACTGGACCTACCTTGACCATCTGAAATCCTAAAGCCACCCCGAGTGACACACTTCATTCTACAAGGCCACACATACACCAGGAAGGCCACACCTATTAATTGTGGCACTCTCTATGAGGGTCATCTCTTTCAAACAACTATTCAGGAGTTTGTCTTATTACAAAAATCTGAGGACTGCCTGTTGCAAGATTTACTGACAATTTTATCACTTGCACCATGTCATTGTTTTGAGTTAGTTAATGAATTTTGAATTAGTCATTTCCTTTCTACCTCATATTCCACTTGCAGTCCATCAGATATGTCTTAAACTAATCGCTATGTACATCCAGATCAGATTAGATTGTTTGTCTTATTAACATACTGGATTATCATCGAATTTCCAGTATGAAAGTTAATTTATCAAGTTTTTCTGAGGTCAGAGTTTTAGATGGGAAGGAACTAAGTGAAGAGTTGTGACACTCAAATCTATATTCAGAAAACATACATTTCAGAAGTTGGTCATTTTTAGTGTTTCTGCACAGCAATGAATGAGTGTGGCATCAACATTTATCTTTGGTTTTCGTCAATAGGATTACTATGACTGGTTCATAACCCTCGAAATGCTCCCTTCAGTATTACCAAAGGTGATAGAAACTGGTCCCTGTATTAGATCAATATGCCTTTATTTTACAAATTAAGGCTGTTATAAAGAGAAATTTCTATTCAAAAGCAATAAAGGAAAGGTCAAATTTATACTCTTCCTTATTTGAACATAGTTTAATCTTCATGTAGATATAAAAAGAACGAGAAAATAGCAATGTGGATCACACCAGAGAGAACAATTTGGACACAAAATGCTTATTTAGTAAAGACATTGTTTAATATTCAGAATCCTTTTTAGAGTCGATTGATTTCTAAATTTCAAACTCAGAAGAAAATATCCATCCTCTTACATTACATGCAGTTTATTGGCTCCACAAATGGAATTGAAAATGATTGCAAAAGGTTCATAAACTTTAATAGATGACAAGCTGGGTTAGCTACTTAGTGTTAGAAACAAGTAGGAGAATCAGTTTCCAGGATCTTAGTCAAGTGTTCTGTTATAAAAAATTCTCCTTTGACTTCAAAACCATCCTTCACATAAACCTTCCCTACTTGTTTAATGCAATATTCTGAATTCCCCTTCAACTGTGTTTCCTAGTCGTTATAATCTGCTGTCAACAATTACACTTAACTTTAAAACCTCATGATGCAGTGTACATTCTTATTGCTTTATTAAATACTTTATAAATACTGATTATTAGTATACATTTAATGTATTTCATTTTCTTAATCTAAATAACATCCTATTTTTTCCTGATTCTAAGTTTCTGTCACATTGCCTTTTAAGATCCTGAAATCATTAAAGGGACATCATTATGAAAGCTTTGAAAGTGCAAATTCATGCAGTTCTGTCTTTTCAAAGTATGTATAAGATAATGAGCAAACCAGAACATAATGTTTACAACAATTTTAGATATATTATATGTCACACAATCACCAGCTCATTTGAAGTTTCTTTTAAATTTTGCTAGTTTCTATTGGCAACTATGTGGCGTGGATTCATTTCAGTCATATCTCACAACATTGCACCAAATTTTTTAGTTGCTCCGTATTTTTTGCTTTATTGCTTTTGTGCATATTCTGTCTAAGAAAACATTTCTTTTACTCTGCACATATTGAGTGTCACTGTTTATTGCATTTTGGGCTTTGTAGAAAACAGTCTGTGATTAACAACTGTGATGACTGTCTCTCTACTTAGCCTCTTATGATCTATTGGCTCAATGAGGAGCATGCTAATTTGTACAGCTGGTAATACTGCTGTAGCTATGTTTTTCCTTGCATGTGTTAGGATATCTTAAGTGGTTTAATCTCTGTGATTAGACTGTAAATTTTAAATGGAAGAGTAACAATTTTATGTTAACTTCCATCCGTACTTTCAAGTAGTCTGCCTCTTGTTACTTGTTTTAAGTCCTAAAAGATGTTTAACATTTTGATAAAAAATATACTTAGACATTTCTCACTGTGTTTCACTGTATCTTTTCACTTGGATACGACATCAATGTCAGTTCCATTTATGAGATAACAGAAAGCTTAGGCTAGAAGGTAAGCATAAAGATGAATTAAAGATGAACTAAAATTGACTGTAAAATATGAATGAATGAATGAATGAATAAATAAATATAAAAGAGATATGATTCTATTCCTGATATGTAAAAGTAACATTTATTTGCCAGAAATAATTGTTGTCTCAGAGACTTACTACTGACTAAAATCTGTCTGGTTGGTTTAACTCACCTGTTCTGGCTCAACATCCTCTCCAAACTGACTGATTCAATCTAGCTTTTCTTGGCTTCTGACTGAATTGTTCCATTTAACTTCAAATTACTGTGGCAATTTGTTTTAATCCGTTGAATCTCTTTTATTCTCTGGCTTCAAGTGTTTCTGCTGACCTACAAGTACGTAGCAGATTGTAGCCATCACCTAACTTCTTATATTGCCAATACCTGTAGCATTACTCTGGGCTTCAAGAAAAGTACCAGTTTTAGGGGCTTCCTGTGAAAAATATCATACCATACTAAAATAGATGAGAATAAGACAGGAAGAGTCTTGGTTTATCAAACTTTGATCTCTTTCATTTGTCTTAAATTAATATCTGCTGAATTCTGATTAGACAATTAGAAAGTGACAGGGCTTATTTAATAGTTCTTATTGTCCAATTTTTATTTACTGGCAGAAAAGAGAGAAGAAATTAAAAGTAAAAACAAAAATAGAAAAAAGCACCCTACTGTTGTGTACAGTTAGAAACTGGGAACACTATGAAAGTGTTTGAGTTCATTATTAATTGTTACAAATACAAATTGATGACTGTAAGTAAGTACACAAAAATGTTAACACTACAAGGACAGGAACAGAATTAAACGATTGGAAGACTTCCAATTGTGAAGTTCAGAATATGGACATTAAATTATGGAGGGCTCTGGGGATAAGGATAGGTTGTACTGGGCAATGCCACAAGTATGAAGCTTAAGGACAGTATGCAGACTGAAAGAAGACAAACAGAAGAGTACATTTTATCACTTTTTAATGATCAATATTCATAATGCAGATATCTGCAGGCAGAAAGATTAGGAGTTGACCGAGGCTTAGGAGGGAAGAGAAGGTGAGATAACTGTGTATAGGTACAGATCTTTCCTTTGATATAATGAGATGTTTTGAAGCTGAAGAGAGGTTGTACAACACAGTGGGTGTACTAGATTCAAGGAAGTTAGATAAACCCTGTGAAATGGTTAATGTTAAGCTAATATTATAAATTTTAACCTCAGCTTGATCTATTTTAGGATGCCTGAATTTCCTCCTCCTCCTCCTCCTCAACCTCCTCATCCTCATTCTCCTTCCCCTCTTCCTCATTTTACTTGCCCAAGAATACAAATTTTCTGTTTGCCTACATTTAAATCATGTCTCTTTTTATTGTGTGACTGCAATTACATTAAGTATTCATCCAGGAGGCTTCTTTACTTGACAATATGATAGAGGGCTTTATGAAGAAAACAGAGAAAAAAATAATTTCCAACAACAATGAGTTTAGTGATAGATACCGGACAATGGTTATGCAAAACACCTCTAAATATCTCAGTAAGAAGCAAGCAAGCAAACATTCAAATTGTGAATAAAACTACCAAGTTCTATTAAAACACAGATAGATGCAAGAAAATTTAATGTTAATTAACACCATATTTTAGACAGCAAACCTTTAAAAGTAGTAAAACATAATATGGTATGATATGATATAATTAAAAACCAACATATCAAAATTGACAAAAAGAGCAGAAGATAATGAGCAATAGGGAAGGTACAAGATAAACTATGAATGTTTAAAGTAATATACATGCTGCTTTGTATGTACAAAAAAATGCATTAGAAACTCGACAGTTAAATTAAATTCTACATCATTTAAATTTTTTTCAAGGATGATTTTTTTATTGGATGTTTTATTTACATTTCATATGTTATCCCCTTACCCCATCCCCCACCCATACAGGAACCCCCTATCCCTTCACCCCTCCTCCTGCTTCTCTGTCAATGTACCCCAACCTACCCACCCCACTCCCACCCCCCATCCTCAAATTCCCAACCCCTGGGGCATCCAGCCTTCATGAGACCAAGGATCTCTCCTCCCACCTATGCCCAGCAGAGCCATCCACTCTTAGATATACAGCTGAAGCCATGGTTCCCTCCCTAAGTGCTCCCAGGCTGGTGGTTTAGACCCTGGGAGCTCTGGATGGTTGGTATTGTTGCTCTCCTCATGGGGCCTGCAAACCCTTTCAGCTCCTACAGTCTTCACTCTGACTCCTCCATTGGGAACCCCTGATCAGTTCAAAGGTTAGCAGTGAGCATCTGCCTCTGAATATGCCAGACTCTTGCAGACCTCTGAGGAGACATCTATATCAGGCTCTTATCAGCATGCACTTCCTGACTTCCACATCAGCGTCTACCTTTGCTGACTGCACATGGGATGGATACTCAGGTGGAAAGGTCTTCAAATGGCCCCTCCTTCAGTTTCTGTCCCTCACTTTGTGTCCATATTTGCTCCCTTGAGTATTTTGTTGCTCCTTCTAAGAAGGACCGAATCACCCCCACTTGGTCTTCATTCTTTATGGACTTCATGTGGCCTGTGAGTTGCATCTTGGGCATTTTAAGGTTCTGGGCTAATATCCAATAATCAGTGAGTGAATACCATGTGTGTTCTTTTGTGATTGGCTTACCTCACTCAGTATGATAATTTCTAGTTCCATCCATTTACCTAGGAACCTCTCAAATTCATTGTTTTTAATAGCTGAGTAATACTCCATTGTGTAAATATACCACATTTTTTTAATCCATTCCTCAGTTGAAGGACATCTGGGTTCTTTCCAGCTCCTGGTTATTATAAATAAGGCTGCTATGAACATAGTTGAGCATATGTCCTTATTATATGTTCGAGCACCTTCTGGGTATATGCCTAGGAGTGGTATAGCTGGATCCTCGGGTAATGCTATGTCCAATTTTCTGAGGAACCGCCACACTGATTTCCAAAGTGGTTGCACCATCTTGCAGTCCCACCAACAATGGAGGAGTGTTCCTCTTTCTCCACACCCTCGCCAGCATCTACTATCACCTGAGTTTTTAATCTTAGCCATTCTGACTGGTGTGAGATGGAATCTCAGGGTTGTTTTGATTTGCATTTCCCTGACGACTAAGGATGCCGAGCATTTCTTTAGGTGCTTCTCGGCCATTCGAGTTTCTTCTGTTGAAAATTCTTTGTTAAGCTCTATACCCCATTTTTTAATAGGGTAATTTGGTTGCCTGGAGTCTAATTTCTTGAGTTCTTTGTATATATTGGATATTAGCCCTCTATCAGATGAAGGATTGGTAAAGATCTTTTCCCAATTTGTTGGTTGTCGTTTTGTCCTATTGACAGTGTCCTTTGCCTTACAGAAACTTTGCAATTTTATGAAGTCCCATTTGTCAATTCTCGATCTTAGAGCATATGCCATTGGAGTTCTGTTCAGGAACTTTTCCCCTGTGCCCAAGTATTCGAGGCTTTTCCCCACCTTCTCTTCTATTAGATTCAGTGTATCTGGTTTTATGTGGAGGTCCTTTATCCACTTAGATTTGAGCTTTGTACAAGGGGATAAGAATGGATCAATTTTCATTCTTCTACATGTTGTCCTCCAGTTGAACCAGCACCATTTGTTGAAAATGCTGTCCTTTTTCCACTGGACAGTTTTAGCTCCTTTGTCAAAGATCAAGTGACCATAGGAGTGTGGGTTCATTTCTGGGTCTTCAATTCTATTCCATTGATCTTCCTGCCTGTCTCTGTACCAATACCAGGTAGTTTTTATCACTATTGCTCTGTAGTACAGCTTGAGGTCAGGGATGGTGATTCCTCCCGAAGTTCTTTTATTGTTGAGAATAGTTTTCGCTATCCTAGGTTTTTTGTTATTCCATATGAATTTGAGAATTTCCTTTTCTAACTCTGTGAAGAGTTGAGTTGGGATTTTAATGGGGATTGCATTGAATCTGTAGATTGCTTTTGGCAAGATGGCCATTTTTATTATATTAATCCTGCCAATCCATGAGCATGGGAGATCTTTCCATCTTCTGAGATCTTCTTCAATTTCTTTCTTCAGAGACTTGAAGTTCTTGTCATACAGGTCTTTCACTTGCTTGGTTAGATTCACATCAAGGTATTTTATATTATTTGCAACTATTGTGAAGGGTGTCATTTCCCTAATTTCTTTTTCAGTCTGTTTATCTTTCATGTAGAGGAAGGCTACTGATTTGTTTGAGTTGATTTTATAACCAGCCACTTTGCTGAAGTTGTTTATCAGGTTTAGGAGTTCTCTGGTGGAAGTTTGGGGGTCACTTAAGTATACTATCATATCATCTGCAAATAGCAATATTTTGACTTCTTCCTTTCCTATTTGTATCCCTTTGACTTCTTTTTGTTGTCTAATTGCTCTGGCTAAGACTTCCAGTACTATATTGAATAGGTAGGGGGAGAGTGGGCAGCCTTGTCTAGTCCCTGATCTTAGTGGGATTGCTTCAAGTTTCTCTCCATTTAGCTTGATGTTGGCTACTGGTTTGCTGTAAATTGCTTTTACTATGTTTAGGTAGGGGCCTTGAATTCCTGATCTTTCCAAGACTTTTATCATGAAGGGATGTTGAATTTTGTCAAATGCTTTCTCAGCATCTAGTGAGATGATCATGTGTTTTTTTTCTTTAAGTTTGTTTATATAGTGGATTACATTGATGGATTTCCGAATATTGAACCATCCCTGCATTCCTGGGATAAAACCTACTTGATCATGATGGATGATTGTTTTGATGTGGTCTTGGATTCGGTTTGCTAGAATTTTATTGAGTATTTTTGCATCGATGTTCATAAGGGAGATTGGTCTGAAGTTCTCTTTCTTTGTTGGGTCCTTGTGGGGTTTGGGAATGAGTGTAATTGTAGCTTCATAGAACGAATTGGGTAGAGTTCCTTCTGTCTCTATTTTGTGGAATAGTTTGAAGAGAATTGGTATTAGGTCTTCCTTGAAGGTCTGATAGAATTCAGCACTAAAACCATCTGGTCCTGGGCTTTTTTTGGTGGGGAGACTTTTAATGACTGCTGCTATTTCCTGAGGGGTTATGGGACTATTTAGATGGTTTATCTGCTCCTGGTTTAATTTTGGTACCTGGTATCTGTCTAGGAAATTGTCCATTTCATCCAGGTTTTCCAGTTTTGTTGAGTATAGACCTTTGTAGTAGGATCTGATGATTTTTTTAATTTCTTCCGTTTCTGTTATTATGTCTCCCTTTTCAGTTCTGATTTTATTAATTTGGATACTCTCTCTGTGCCCTCTGGTTAATCTGGCTAACGGTTTATCTATCTTGTTGATTTTCTCAAAGAACCAACTCCTGGTTTTATTGATATTTTGTATTGTTCTTTCAGTTTCTATTTGGTTGATTTCAGCCCTGAGTTTGATTATTTCCTGCCTTCTACTCCTCCTGGGTGTATTTGCTTCTTTTTGTTCTAGGGCTTTTAGTTGTGCAGTCAACTTGTTAGTGTGTGCTCTTTCCAGTTTCTTTTTGTAGGCACTTAGAGCTATGAGTTTTCCTCTTAGCACTGCCTTCATGGAGTCCCACAAGTTTTGGTATGATGTGTCCTCATTTTCATTGAAATCTAAAAAGTCTTTAATTTCTTTCTTTATTTCTTCCTTGACCAAGTCATCATTGAGTAGAGAGTTGTTCAGTTTCCATGTGCACATGGGTTTTCCATTGGTTTTGTCATTATTAAAGACCAGTCTTATTCCATGGTGATCTGATAAGAGGCAAGGGATTATTTCAATTTTTTTGTATCTGTAGAGGCTTGTTTTGTGACCAATTATATGGTCTATTTTGGAGAAGGTACCATGAGGTGCTGAGAAAAAGGTATATTCTTTTGTTTTAGGATGAAATGTTCTATAGATGTCTGTTAAGTCCATTTGGTTCATAACTTCTGTTAATTTCAAAGTGTCTCTGTTTAGTTTCTGTTTCCATGATCTGTCCATTGCTGACAATGGGGTGTTGAAATCCCCCACTATTATTGTGTGAGGTGTAATGTGTGTTTTGAGCTTTAGTAAGGTTTCTTTTATGTATGTAGGTGCCCTTGCATTTGGAGCATAGATGTTCAGAATTGAGAGTTCACCTTGGTAGATTTTTCCTTTGATGAGTATGAAGTGTCCTTCCTTATCTTTTTTGATTAATTTTGGATGAAAGTCGATTTTATTTGATATTAGAATGGCTACTCCAGCTTGTTTCTTGGGACCATTGGCTTGAAAAATTGTTTTCCACCCTTTTATTCTGAGGTAGTGTCTGTCTTTGTCACTGAGGTGCGTTTCTTGTATGCAGCAAAATTCTGGGTCTTGTTTGTGTATCCAGTCTGATAGTCTGCGTCTTTTTATTGGGGAATTGAGACCATTGATGTTAAGAGATATTAAGGAAAAATGATTGTTGCTTCCTGTTATTTTTGTTATTAGAGGTAAAGTTATGTTTGTATCTTTTTTGGGGGTTGTTGGAAGATTACTTACTTGCTTTTCCTAGGTTGTAGTTTCCCTCCTTGTGTTGGCATTTTCCATCAATTATCCTTTGAAGTGCTGGGTTTGTGGGAAGATATTGTGCAAATTTGGTTTTGTCATGGAATATCTTGGTTTCACCATCTATAGTGATTGAGAGTTTTGCTGGGTATAGTAATCTGGGCTGGCAATTGTGTTCTCTTAGTGTCTGTATGATGTCAGTCCAGGCTCTTCTGGCTTTTATAGTCTCTGGTGAGAAGTCTGGTGTAATTCTTATAGGTCTGCCTTTATATGTTACTTGACCTTTTTCCCTTACTGCTTTTAGTATTTTTTCTTTGTTTTGTGCATCTGATGTTTTGATTATTATGTGACGGGAGGTATTTCTTTTCTGGTCTAGTCTATTTGGTGTTCTGTAGGCTTCTTGTATGTTTATGGGCATCTTGTTCTTTAGGTTAGGGAAATTTTCCTCAATGATTTTGTTGAAGATATTTACTGGCCCTTTAAGTTGGGAATCTTCATTCTCATCTATACCTATTATCCTTAGGTTTGGTCTTCTCATTGTGTCCTGAATTTCCTGGATGTTTTGAGTTAGGAGTTTTTTGCTTTTTTCATTTTCTTTGACAATTGTGTCAATATTTTCCACCGTATCCTCTGCATTTGAGATTCTCTCTTCTATCTCTTGTATTCGGTTGGTGATGCTTGCGTCTGTGACTCCTGATCTCTTTCTTAGGTTTTCTATCTCCATGGTTGTCTCCCTTTGAACTTTCTTTATTGTTTCTATTTCTAGTTTCAGGTCCTGAATGTTTTTGTTTAATTCCTTCTTTGTGTTTTCTTCCATTTCTTTAAGGGATTTCTGTGATTCCTCTTTAAGGGCTTCTATCTGTTTACTTGTACTCTCCTGTATTTCTTTAAGGGAGTTACTTAATTCCTTCTTATAATCCTCTATCATCATCATGAGAAGTGATTTTAATTCTGAATCCTGCTTTTCAGGTGTGAAGGGGTGTTCAGGGCTTGCTATATTGGGAGAACTGGGCACTGATGATGCCAAGAAACTTTGGTTTCTGTTGCTTATGTTCTTGCGCTTGCCTTTCGCCATCTGGGTAACTCTAGTGGTACCTGCCCTCTCTGTGTAAGATTGGAATCTGTATTTCCAGTTATCTTGCTTATTGCAGAGCTCCTCGGAGTCCAGAGGTCTCTGTGGTCTTATGCCCCTAATCTCCCGGGTGGAAGAACTCCTGGGACTCAGGCCACCTCTTGGATCTGGTAATCCTTCTGTTCTGAGTGCAGTGGCTCCTCGGCTGCTCTGAGTGCAGTGGGTTCTCGATGACTCAGGATTCAGTTTCAGCTGCTCTGAGTGCAGTGGCTCCTAGATGACTCAGGATTCAGTTTCTCCACAGGACAGGAGCAGACCAACTCTGTGTCAGCTGCTCTGAGTGCAGTGGCTCCAGCTGCTCTGAGTGCAGTGGGTCCCTGATGACTCAGAATTCAGTTTCAGCTGCTCTGATTGCAGTGGCTCCTGGATGACTCAGGATTCAGTTTCTCCACAGGACAGGAGCAGAC